>NC_084532.1:18467848-18565348 GCF_024500275.1 Phycodurus eques | reverse complement strand
GATTCGAGTCTGAATCACAGTTTGGTACATGATGGTTTTTTTAAAATATATAAATAGATTAATATTATATTTATAATAATACTATTTTAAGTCACTGACGGTGTGCTCGTACATTCGCCTGACTTCAGTGCAGACAGTGTGGGTTCAATTCCCACTTAGTGACCGTGTGAATGTGAGGAATGAATGTTCGTCATTGTCTATATGTGCCCAGCTACTGACTGGCAACCGGTCCAGGGTTTTCGCCCAAAATCAGATGGGATAGGCTCCAGCTCCCCACATTGAACAGGATAAAAGGCATTAAAAAATGGATGGTTTGATAATATTAATTTTAATATATAGTTTAGTAAAATAATAAATACATTCGTCAGAGGGCGACGCGGTAAACGAGTGGTTAGCACAAATGCCTCACAGTACCACTGTACTGTACCAAGTACAGGTATTAGCCTGCATTATACTGTATATAGTAATTAATGCTGTTATATGAACTTTTGTCTGACAAATTCAATCAAAACATACCACTATTGTAATTGAAAAAATGTTTTTCGCCATCATCTCTTGAATTTGGATCTCATGACATGGTGCAGGTATACCTAATGTTGTGGCCACCGAGAGCATGTGACTTTTTCTCATGTGTTTCATCTGTAGTTTTTAAATCAATTAGCAATATAAATTATTGGGAATAATACTAGTAATCAGAGACCAGGAATAATATTAATAATGCTGCTATTCACCGGCATGACAACACATACCTGGACATGTGCCATTGAAGAGGTTGAGAATAGGCCCCGTGACCTTATGATTTTTTATTTTTATTTTTTTAATCTTGATTTTTGCAACCTAAGCATCCGTTTTTAAACTATCGTATTATATTATGGAACATTTACATTTTATTGTTTGTATTCAAATAGTTGGGTCGACTGTCAGTCATCATTTGGGAAATAAAAAAAAAAAAAAAAAGCAAATCCTTCTGTTTCGGAAATGTGTCTGCAAGCAAGCTGTTCTACATTGACGTGACTTGGCAGCTCGGCTGGCTGAAGTTCCAGAGTCAAAGTGGCTCTTTCACGTTACGGTAGAAGCACTGTTACGTCAAACTCAAAAGGTGAGCAAAGCAACACAGCCAGCACAGATGAGCTTTATCTAACATTGTTACCTCCATAGTGGTAGCTTTTCACAAGGTAAGCTTTTGTTGAATGCACAGATTTTCCTTGTCTGATATGTAGCACTTACTTAATTGCTCGACAAAGTTGTCGACACGTAGGTGCTGGCGGTGCAGGGGCCCAAGTCAGGGAGTGCCTGCTGTCTTTGTATCCAAGCACCAAATACACATTGTATAGCATATGAACTGCTGCCTCCACAAGCTAAAATGCTTTCATTTCCTGTTTCCCCACACTTTGGGCTCTGCTTCTACAAGTGGAAGAAAAGTTCTGCAAATGTGCATGCTCGCTGCCGAGGACACCTGGCAATGGTTTTAAATAACATTTTTTTTTAAATGCACAAGTCTGTATTAAAGGGTGCTATTGTCAGGACAGAAAATGTCTCCCAAATTGTGGAATGTACTTCCTTTTCTGCTAAGAATTGCCACCTCAGTGGACCTTTATAAAAAGCAGTTAAAAACATTTGTTTAAGCAGGCATTGCACTAAGACAAAATTGTTTTGATTTGGGTTATTTTTTTATTATTTAGTTTTTTTTCTTGTAATAATTTTAAAATATTGTGCTTCTGTATTTTCTATATGCATGGCTGCATTCTATAACTACGTGAAGGACTTTGGGTGTCCTCTCTGTGAGAAGTGCGACAGATTATACAAGGGTGGATTTAGGCAAACAGGCAATTGCCTGGGCCACGAGATTTCCGGGAGCCCTCAAACGGACCCCCCATTAAATAACAACACATTACAGAATAAAGCTGTTCATACAGAGCTGCATCCTTTGCTCGTTTCTTACATTCTTCTTTTCTTTCTTTCAAAATTGTGCGCATGAAGGTTGTGCCCTTTTTTCTCCAGTTTTACGACAAATAACTACATTACCCATCACTCCCTAAGAACGACCCCCCCCCCCCCACACACACACACACACACACTCATACTCGCCATCTATCCTCGCATCTCTTCTACAAAGGCTCCAGAGGGGGGCGCAAAATCCCCATGTAAACGGCAATAACTTACGTCATGCCAAACTGTCAAAAAACCACACGCACACGCACACAAAACAAATCAACGTTTTTTGTTTGTTTGTTTGTTTTGGGGGTTGGGGGGGCTGACCCTGGCCATCCTGTGCACAGCTCGAAGGTTATGTGTGCATCACATTGTACAGTTTGTTGTATACGTACTTATTTGTATTTTCTTTTATTTTTACCTTGTTTTACTCTGCTGTCTGCAACCAGGTCGGGAGAGAATCTGTTCTCAATTGCCTTGCCTGGATAAGTAAAGGTTAATTGAAAAAAAAAATCTGAAAAAAAAAAAGAAAAGATGAAATTTAGTTGGGGTGAATCAGAAACACTTGAAATGGTGGCAGGTCATTATACACGAGTTTGAATGTGATTGGTTACTTCTGAACATAGCCACATCCCAGTTATAAGTGGGTGTGTACACTTGTGCAACAACATTATTTGTTGTTGTTATTTGTTAACTTCCGTTCTTGAGGAGATTACAAAAAAAAAAACCTAGAGTTGTACATGTTACATGTCACATTAATGGTGAAACGGTTTTGAAATTATTTATTTCCGTCTCTCTTTTTTTATATTAGAAAACGCTTATTTGAACAAGGTTGTGTCGACTTTGTATGGCCACTGTAAAAGTCTGTACCGGCCAACACCAATAGAGGGAAGCACACTACAAGGAAAAAGACGCCACGACTGCACACTTTTATTGTCCCTGGGTTTTCGCAGGGGGGGAAATGACCATTTAACACATCAAAAAGCGTATTCTTGATTCTTGTCGTTTAGCTTGTCAAGAATGATACCGAAGCCACGGGGAAGTCTCCTATCCTTTTCGCCTGCGTCCAAGCATCGCGCGGCGCTTTGTTTCTTTTAGAGGAAGCTACCCGCCTCCTTGTCCTTTCAGATCTCATCCAATCGTCGTCTTTTTTTTTTTTTTTTTTTTTTTTTTTTTTTTTTTTTGAGAGGTAAATGGAGCGGGCGACACATGCGTAACCGCTGACTGGACACACATGCTCCATTATATTACCGTAAAATCAGCCTTCCTCTCAGCCATACAAGTGCTCCTACGAGGCTCTATTTGGGCGTCCGCCATCGAATCGAGTGCTGTTTATGATGTGGTCCTTCCTCATCCGACGCACGCAGCTCTTTTGAAAATGAGCGGGAAATGACCGTAAGTGGCGGCCCTTTTTTTCTGCTTCAGAGGCAGCCGTTTACTGTTCGACTCTATTTGGCTTCCTTTTTCATATTTGTTTGTGAACATCCACATTATGTTTTTTTGGGTTCTTGTCTTTGTCGTTGTTGTTGTACTGGCGCCCACCCCACAGATGTGTGGCTTTCGACTACATAATAATAATAATAATAATAATAATAATAATAATAATAATAATAATAATAATAATAATAATAATAATAGTAATAATAATAATAATAAAATGACATTTATTTTTAAATATATAGTTTTTGCTATCAACACTTTATCCCCCAATTGGAACTTGTGTTCAGTAAAGGCAAGGATATAATAATAAATAATAGTAATAATAATAATAATTATTATTATTAAGTAGTAGTAGTATCATTACTATTATATGAATACTTATTATATTTTTACTCTTCATATTTATCACATTTACTATTAACACTACTGTAAATTAATATACGTGCAGTTAATATATATTTATTATTTTGTATATTATATTATTGTTTTATTTTAAAAACGTCAGTAAATGAATGAAGTAAATGTGCAAAAATAGGCATTCTGTTGTATACTGTTGCCATATATAGTAAAACGTCATAATAACGTGTAGCTAATCCACTGAATTGAGACGAATCCCCACGTCAAGACATAATACTTTAAAGTTGTGTCATTAATACATCTTAGATATACATTGACTAACTTAATAATGTATTAATATATATAATATATAAAATGTATTTCATATTATATAATTGTTTTTTTAAATTAATATATACGTTTAATTATTTTATCTAAATTATATTACATAAACTACATCTAAAATAAAGTGACAAATACATGCGGAGTCTTTATGGTTATGCTTATTCTACCCTCTTCATTTTATACGACGCGCAATAACCTCAGCCTTATAGCCATTATTTGGCACGGTGTTATGCAATTAAGTTCCGGTTAGATATCCATTTTCGCCCTCTCCGTCTAACCTGTTAAACAAAGATGATAAGAAATATAAACTTATCATGTCTGATGTGATAGGCCCGAATGAGGAGGAGTCTCTCTTTGTCTGCAAATACTTACATGCGGAGTCTTTATGGTTATGGTTATTCTACTCTCTTCATTTTATATGACACGAGCAAAAACCTCAGCATTATAGCCATTATTTGGTACGGTGTTATGCAATTAAGTTCAGGTTAGACATCCATTTTCTGCCAATCTGTCTAACCTCTTAAACAAACATGATAAGCAATTATAAACTTATCATGTCTGATGTGATAGGCCGGAATGGGGAGGAGTCTTTTGGTCTGCCTCCTACAATTTGCCTGCATACCACGTGCCTCAGCTCAGACAGCTCCGTCTTTGGCCTCCTGTAAACTGCTCTTTTTTTTTTGGTTTGTTTTTGGTAAAAGAATGGCTGACATTTTGCCACTGGCTGATCGCCTGTGCAGTGCCTCTGCCAGCGGAAATCTACCAGAGGTTTTATTGTTGCTGCAAAACGGAGCTGCTGTCAATGGATTGAACACTTTCAAAAGGACCGCATTACAGGTTGGTTTGTCCCTTTTGTCTTATAACATCCAAATGATCTTGGATATTTGTACCTATAATCCTGTACTCTTGGTCCTTCCTTGGCCCACATACACATTTTGATCCAATTTCATCATGGAATGATCCAGAAAGGAGAAGTAATGTTTCAAAAGACAGCAGCATGGAGGAGGGCAAATGCTTCACAAAGGACCAGGCTAATGTTAAAGAATTAGATTCATATTACTAAGTGTAATATTGCATAACAAATTGCTTAACATCAAAAAATGTGTAGCTGTTTCATAGCCCAATCATTATTCACTACTTTCACTATTTAACTTAACCTGTAAAGTAGACATGCTTTTAACAAACACACCCATTTGAGTATTATTTTCCATAAAACCTCGTACATCAGAGTGAAAAACATTTATAACTGAGAGTTGCTGGTGAAGTCAATAAAAAGGAAAAGAACAAGAAAGCAAAATGGAGGGCTTGCTGATAAAATGGTGGCTGGCAGTTAATCTTTCATATAAGGCTTCTACAATGCCTGCTTGGTTTTCAATGTAAAATACAGTAAATTCAAAATTATTTAATAATAACAACAACTAGGTTTACAGAACGCCTTTCAAGGGACCCAAGGACACTTAAGACGTGTGTGTGTGTGTGTGTGTGTGTGTGTGCGTGTGTGTGTGTGTGTGCGTGTGTGGGTGTGTGTTCTCATTCGAAAATTCTAAATGTATGCTTTGGTGAACAGATGGTGCTTGAGGATTTTTATTTTTGGGGGCAAAATTAGTTACTACAAGTAGAGGTTAATAAATATAAACATAAAATAACATGCCTTAAATTTATCCTCTTGAATATACTAGAATACAATAGAATAAAATGGAATAGAATAGAGCTTTATTGTCATAATAGAAGCAATATTTTAGATCTTTGTGTCTCCTCCCCATTCGTGTGCTGTATTTTATTTTGCTCTTTTGTTTTGATTGAACGATAATAACTATTTTAGAATAAAAATGCTTTCTCTCTTAACACCAACGACTTGTCTCACCTCTCCACAGGTCGTCAAGGTGGGCAGCACCGCGGTCGTCGAGGCCCTCCTGGAGGCCGGCGCTGACCCCAACCTTCGCGACCCGGTGCTCGGCCTGACGGTCACCCACGACGCCGCCCGCGAAGGCTTCGCGGACACCCTGCGGGCCCTCCTGGCTCACGGGGCGGACGCGAACCTCGCGGACGTACGTGGGAAACTCCCGCTGCACTCGGCCGCCAAGAGGGGCCGCGTAGACGCGGTCCGGGTGCTACTGGGGGCCACCGCGGACCCGTTGAAGGTTAACCGTGACGGGGAGACCGCCGAGCAGTTGGCGCTCCTCCACGGGTGGAATGACACGGCCGCTTGCATCCACAGCTACCTTGGCTCGAGTGAGTAAATTGGTACGATTTAAACAATATTTATACATGCTCCTATTTGTGCAAGGTTTATTACATTAATTTTAATATTATCCGTAGATAATGTTTGATCATTTCAACCACATAATCTACCCCCAGCTACTGTTACCATTTGACATATCGTTAAATAAAAATTGGAAGAACAAAAAGTTAATATTATCTTTAGGATTATTTAGCTGTATCACGGAAATATTTGTTTAAAATGTAGGCACAAAGACAAAAATCGTACGTGAGGTAATTGTGGTATAAACTGTAGCTTTCATACTGGGTACCATCCATGACATAATCTGCTAGTTACAGTTAACATTACCTTTAGCTACCTGTAAATACTTTTTCAGAAAGTAGGCAGAAAGAATATTTTTCCTTGCAAAATAAATGTTATTAAACAAACAAACAAACAACAACAACAAAAACACCCACAAAAAGCATACTTCCACTCGGTTTTATCAAGCTAATTTTGTTATAAGCCATAGCAGTAATGTTCACTGTTAATGATATAACCTGCTAGCCACTGTTGTCATTATCTTTATCTTTATATATATTAGCAGATATACAATATATGTTCAACATATGGGCACAAGGAAAATATTTTTTTTGAAAAAATAATTTAATTAAACAAACAAACAAATCACAAAAAGCGTAATTGAAGTCAATTTTATCAAGCTAATTTAGTATTAGCCAAAGTTTTAAAATTCACTACTGTCAATGACATAAACTGCCAACTATCATTACCATTAGCTTTAGCTATATTATCACCTGTACATACGTTACCAAAACATAGGCATAAATACAAAAAACAATTTTTTCCCCAAAAATACAAAATGGATACTTCCAGTCACTTTTATCAAGCTAATGCTGGTGTTAGCTGTAGCACATATTTGCTAATGCCTATGATGTAACATGCTAGATAATGTTACCAGTAGCTTTAGCTACTTTTTAAAAATAGAGGTAAAAAAGAACATTTTATTCTCAAAAGGTAATTTCATTAATAAAAAAAAAAAGAAAATCATATTTAGTCAATTTTATCAAGCTAATGTTGGCAATTAGCCACATCTCTAATATTAGCTAATGTCAACGACATAATCTGCTATCGACTGTTACCATTAGCTTTAGCCATATCATGACCTATAGATACTTTTACAAAACACAGCACGGCACACAACATTTTATTCTTGGAAGTCATTTAATCATACCCAGAAATAGACAAAAATTAGACTCAGTCAACTTTGTAAAGTTAATTTATTATTAGGCATAGATAATATTTGATAATGTCAATGACACAATATACTAGCTACTGTTACCATTACCTTTAGCTATATTACCTGTGAATACTTTTTTAAAATATAGGTGCAAAGACATTTTGTCATTTAACTTAAAAAACAAGATAAAAATCATACTTGCAGTCAATTCTATCAAGCTACTTTTGGTATTCGCTGTAGATTTGATATCTGCAAATGTCAACGACATAATCTGCTAGCTATTTTTATCATTACCTATAGTCATCTCTTTGCCTGTACATTTATTACTTAGTAACGAATAAACATTGATGTGTTCAAAATATAGGCATTAACAACATTTTATTCTCGTACAATTAATTTTCTTAAACCAACAAAGAATACTTGCACTCAATTTTATGAGACTAATTTTGGTATTAGCCGTAGCGAAAATGATCTTATATTTAGTTGATCTATTACTTTGTAAAAATATACTAAAAGTCAATTTTTTGCAGGTAAAACGCCAATTTCACTTCATTTGATGAGTGAACAAACAATGTACAAGTAATGCATTCGCTCACAGTATACTTTTTTCAATATTTAACTATATATGTAAAATATATGTTACATATAATTACTCATTTGGATTTTTAAAATACTAATATTTCAGTAAGCTTTTGTCATAATGTAACAGGTTCAAGTAGTTTGGTTATTCACACAGTTTACATGTATTTTCCTCTTTATACTGTAAATGTGTGTCACTTACAGAATATGTAGTATATGCATTCATAGCTAAAATTATAATGATGACTATTATGGTCAAAGGAAAAATGCATGAGATTGTACTTTGAAACAAAATGTTCTAAAATCATGTCCTCTAGCGCAAACATACATTTTTCGGTGTAGATTATACTCAATATTAACTTACGGTCCTATATTGAACTTTATTTTGCCCTCAGCCCTTTCAATCTGACTTGCAATAACAGCACAGTGTTAAAAGTCTACACTGCAGTAATATCATTATTTCTATGTGTGGTTATAGTAATTAGTGGTCTTTGCAACATAAATAAAGTTGATACTTGACATTATTAATTCACACTGTTCACATCATTTCTTTTTCAATAACTACAGGGTGTCCGAAAAATCTCAGTGCACTTTTAATTTTATTAACAGTCATGTTTGAATATACATAGAATACTGAAGGCACATACTGTATGTATTATATAGAAAGCGCACAGCGACTTAATGAAAATAACATCATTAGCCAGCATCATTTGCTGGCTAATTTCAGCATTAGTTATTACCGTAACACAAGCTTTTAGTTAAGTACTAAAACTATCTTACTGTGTATGAGTGGCTCATTTTAGCATTAGTTATAGCTGCAACAAAAGACAATTTTACTCTTAGCTATACATCCATCCATCCATCCATTTTCTGAGCCGCTTATCCTCACTCGGGTCGCGGGCATGCTGGAGCCTATCCCAGCTGTCATCGGGCAGGAGGTGGGGTACACCCTGAACTGGTTGCCAGCCAATCGCAGGGCACATACAAACAGACAACCATTCGCACTCACAGTCACACCTACGGGCAATTTAGAGTCTCCAATTTATGCATGTTTTTGGGATGTGGGAGGAAACCGGAGTGCCCGGAGAAAACCCACGCAGGCACGGGGAGAACATGCAAACTCCACACAGTCAGGACTGGGGATTGAACCCGGGTCCTCAGAACTGTGAGGCCGACGCTCTAACCAGCCGGCTACTGTGCCGCGTTAGCTATACAATGTTAGTTATTTAACAATACAACACAATAACTATGATATCATCTGCTCGATGATGTTAACATTAGCTATGACTGGAACACAATGTTTTAACCAAGTGCTATAACTATTTCATAAAAACAGCTAAATTTACCATTAGCTATAGCTAAAGCACAAGCTAATTTCACTGTTAGTTATACAATATTAGCTATTTATAAATGTCAACACAATAACTAAGAAGTCCTCTCCTGGATAATATTAACATCAACTTTGACTGGAACACACCCTTTTAGCTAAGTGCCATAGCTATTTTGTATCAGTATCTAATAGTATACTACTATACTAGCAATTCACCATGAGCTACAACACAAGACGATTTGGTATGAATATGGTGTTGCTAAAAGGCTAATTTTAACATTAGAAATGGCTGTACGTTATTGTTAGCTTTGTTGTCATTCAAATAGCTGTCGGTATGAAATGCTCAAAGCTAATGTTAACCGTAGCTACCTTTCTAACATTCATTCATTCATTCAGGTAAGGCAACTGAGAACAGATTCTCATTTACAATGCATACCTGGCTGCAGACAGCTGAGTAAAACAAAGCAAGATAAAAGCAAATAAAAACAAGTAAAATAAAACCAATAAATACTTGTACAACAAACTGTACAATGTGATATAGTTACATATTTATACATCCATCCATCCATTTTCCGAGCCGCTTCTCCTCACTAGGGTCGCGGGCATGCTGGAGCCTATCCCAGCTATCATCGGGCAGGAGGCGGGGCACCCTCTGAACTGGTTGCCAGCCAATCGCAGGGCACAAACAAACAAACAACCATTTGCACTCACATTCACATCTACGGACAATTTAGAGTTTTCAATTAATGTGCATGTTTTTGGGATGTGGGAGGAAACCGGAGTGCCAGGAGAAAACCCACGCAAGCATGGGGAGAACATACAAACTCCACACAACCCCGGTCCTCAGAACTGTGAGGCTGACGCTCTAACCAGTCGGCCACCGTGCCGCCCATATTTATACAATACATTATATTTTATCATAGCAGTATCACTCGTGAACTTTTTTAATAGTGATATTGGGATGAATTAGGTGAGTTTTATTATTTGTTGTAGAGTGTTCCAGTCATTTGGGGCAGAACATTGAAAAGAAGCTTGACCAAAGTGCTGTAGACTTCAGGAACAAAGAGGAACGGAGAGTGCGGGTGGTTGTGTGCATGGTGAGCAGAGAGTGAAGATAGGGTGGGATCTTGCCAGTGAGCTTTTTCTTGATGAACATGGACCATTTAATTTTTCTGCATGATTGAAAAGAGATCTAATCAACCACGGAGTACAGATCACAGTGGTGAGTGTTAAAGGTCCCATATGTTGGCTATTTAGACCTCCATAGAGTGACTCTATAACATGGACGTAGTATAGAAGTGTCAATTTCATTTAGAAAAATACCTTGGTTTTGTCATACGAGTGTCCAGAAAAGTCCCCTCTGACAGCTACTTCTGTTTGACCCAGTTTTGTATCTGCTTTGTCCATATTTGGCTAAGACCACCCCCTTTCCTCTGATTGGTTGCCTCCGTGTACAAGACCCACTTCTGAGAGCACACGTTTGTTATGTTGACAGCACTAGCAGGGGAGCGGAGAGTTAGGCGGAGATCTTCGCTAGTGACGTAGATAAGCTCGAGAAGTTGGTATGACCTGATTTCAGGCCCCTCGGCAGAAAAACGTCTGTAAATCAGGGAAGCGTGGACGATTTTCATTCATAATTCACATGTTTACTGAGGCACCATAGAGCCAATTTTACATCCCAAATACGAGAAAAAGTTGGTTTGGTAAAATATGGCACCTTTCAAAGGAGCACCAGCGACAAAGCGGATGGCAGCGTGGTATTTGGTGTTTAACTTTTGGAGGAGAGTTTTTGAAGCTGATCTATATCATACATCTCCGTAATCTCATATTGGGAGGACATTCATTTTAACACAGAGCAATTCCAAAGAACGTGTGAGGATTTGTTTCAGTAGAGCGAGCCTAATGTGCTTTTAACTTCTGAGAGACACGTATTGTTGTTGTTTCAAATGTACCGTATTTTCACGACCATAAGGCGCACTTAAAAGTCTTAAATTTTCTCCAAAATGGGCGGGGTGCCTTATAATGCGGCGCGCCTTATGTGTGCGCCGAGTTCCAAAATCTGTAAATGTTTTTGTGTGACTTTGATGAGCGCTCCGCTTGAATGACTGGGAACATTTGCTGCCGACACGCTGCTTATATAGAGGAAAGGCAGACGTGTCTGAGGACAGCATGACTAGATGGACGAGGAGAAAATGAGAGAGTGGCTGAGTGAGGTGTACGTAAAGAGACCGGATCTTTTTTTCCATGTGTCACCGTCCCTGTTGATCTGTGACTCCATGCGCGCCCATCTCACAGCTGCTGTGAAAAAACAAGTGCAGCAAATGAACTCGGAGCTTGCCATTATTCTGGGAGGCTTGACGAAGGAACTCCAACCGCTGGACATCGGTGTAAACAGGGCGTTCAAAGTGAAGTTGCGAGTGGCGTGGGAGTGATGGATGACAGATGGCGAACACAGCTTTGCTAAGACTAGGAGGCAGCGCCGGGCGAGTTACGCCACCATATGTGAATGGATTGTGGATGCCTGGGCTAAGGTATCTGCTTTGACTGTTGTCCGAACCTTCGCGAAAGCCGGCATCATTGCTGAACAGCCCCCCGGCAACGGGACTGACTCCGACAATGACGAGAGGGAACCCGGCATGTTTGACGGAGAACTTGCCCAGCTGTTAATTTCGGATACAGAAGATGAGGACTTTGATGGATTTGTGGTTGAGGATTGATCAAAAAATAACGTGAGTACATTGTTAAATACTTCAATAAAGTACAACCGAACTCGCTGTTTACATTGTTAAATACTTCAACAAAGTACAACCGAACTCAGTTTTGCTCCCGCTGCCTTTTTAAAAACATACGCTAGCATGCATGCTAGCATAGGTTTTAGCGTGCATGCATGCTAGCGTATGTTTTACCATGCCTGCCAATAATACGGTGCACCTTATGTATGTGTTAAATACAGAAATAGACCTCGTAAGTGAGATTGCGCCTTTTAATACGGTGTGCCTTATGGTCGCGAAAATACGGTAAGTGAACTGTCAAAGCCAGATTCCTAGGTATTTGTAGCAAGTGAAAAATTGAACAGCAGAATCATTTAGAGACACAAAATTGTTAGGGTGCTCGATTTGTGGGAGGTTTTTGTTGAAGATTGAAACAGGACTGGCTAGCATTACTATAATGATTTCAATATGAAGAACTAGGGATTGGGCACTTTGAGCAACAATCCATCAAATGAGCATTACTGGAGTACATCCTCTGAACAAACACAAACTCAGTACTTTAAGTGATTTTGCATGGTTCTTAATGTTGTACTTTAGCGATTAGACTAAATAGTTTTCATTGAGATTAGAATCCAAAACAATTATAAATTGACATAATGCAGTTTACAATTCAAACAGTGCTATACTACAATTTCTTCACAGATAGAACAGTATATATATAAATATCCATCCATTTTCTTTACCGCTTATCCTCACGAGGGTCGTGGGTATGCTGGAGCCTATCCCAACTATCTTCGCTCAAGAGGCGGGGTAGACCCTGAACCGGTCGCCAGCCAATCGCAGGGCACATAAAAACAATGATGATAAAACTGACTACAGTGTTAACTTAACTTACAAGTTTAATTTGTTTTGTGGTTTGCATGTTCTCCCCGTGCCTGCGTGGGTTTTCTCCGGGCCCTCCGGTTTCGTCCCACATCCCAAAAACACGCATGGTAGGTTAATTGAAGACTCTAAATTACCCGTAGGCGTGAATGTGAATGCGAATGGTTTTTTTTTTTTTATACGTTTGCCCTGCGATTGACTGGCAACCAGTTCAGGGTGTACCCCGCCTCCTGCCCGATGATAGCTGGAATTGGCTCCAGCACTCCCGCGACCCTTGTGAGGATAAGCGGTAAAGAAAATGGATGGATGGAATTTGTTTTGTGACCAAGCTCGTACCTCAATGTACTCTTATATCGAATTGAAATGAATTTAAGTGCCATACATCACCTACACCGCCCCCCAAAAAAAAACTTTTTTTAGGTTGGTTTTAATAAACAAAAATAGCACTGTATTGTATAAGTATACATAACAAAAGAGGATTTAAAGAGATAAGATGAAGCCGAAAATGACGTACACACACACACACGCACGCACACACACTGCAGTATTCGTGCGTTGACGTGTACCTTTAAGGAGCGTGGCCTAGCAAGCTCTGAAGTGGAGTCATAGCAAGCTCTGAAGTGGAGTCAGTCTGGTTGGCCGGTTATTTCAGTGCGAGTGTTGTCATTTTGTATCTTTGCTTGAGTGTTTAATAAATGCTGAATGTACTTTTTTTTCTCCATTTTATTTTTTTGTTTGCTTGAGCGGCAGGCATATCTGAAGCACGCTCAAATGTTTGCTCACAGTCAAAGCAAAAAAACACGACCAAGCAATGGCTGGTTTTAAAATGGTGAACGCTGGACTCTGGAACAATTTTAATTTTCAGTTTCTTTACGAAACCGCAGGCTGACCGACGTCACATATTTGCTTGTGTTCGATTTGGGAGGATCCATTATATTTGCATGATAATTATTTTTTTACTATATTATCAAAATGTTGGAATACATGTTGTGGCGGTTAGGGATTTTCCAAGGAACAGGGAAGTGTGAAACCCTGGACTCAATACTTGCCATGCAACTGGTTGAAGTATTTATTTATATTTTTTTTTACTTCTGTGTCCCAAAACAACATCAAAGGCAATTCGTGTTTTTTGGGTTCCAATGTAGATCAGAACCCGAGTTGGATCCAAATGCAGAAAGTATGTCTAGACAGGAAACTAAGAAAGGTTTAATACTCAATTAGTCCAAAATCAATCAACCTAATACTCAATTAGTCCAAGATCACTAAACCTAAGACCAGTGAGGAGAGCGATACTTATAGCAGAAGGGCATAAAAGGATGCCAGCTTCAAAAGAAAACCAAAGTGCCAAGTGGACTGGTGAAATCACACTGATGGAATGTCGAGGAGAGCAGACACACGGACACGCCTAGATTCCTCCGTGAGACATACAGGAGGTCAAACACAAGGAGATTATCTGGGCATTGTGCCATGGGAGAGAGGCCTCGGGGGTGGCTGGTGCTCACCTGGGACAGGGGCATAGCGTGGGTCTCCAGCACACACACAAAGGTGTAGCAAGCTCAGGCAAGAATACCCAAAAGGTTTCGTCAGAAAGTAGGGAAAACCCCTGCAGAGGCAGGAATAAGTAGAGGATTCAAAAAAGCTATGAAGGCATGGCATCACAGCAGGACAGGGCGTAAACAAAGAAAACACAAGGACTAAATTAACTACGACTTCTCAGAGAAGCAATATTCCTCTGCCCCATTCCATCCAGTGGTCCACAATTAAAGTGTAAAATGAAAATAAATGTCTTGTATATTTGATACACCACAAAGAAACGTGTTATTAACAATGCTGCCAAATTTAAGCGATTAAAAAATAAATGAATAAAAATCGCCAAGTATATAAAGTAAGGCTTCAAAATTGGGGGGGGGGGGGGGGGGGGGGGGGACAAACTCGCAAATGCTTTGGGTGTGTTCGCTTATTGTACTGAAACCCAGCCCCACTCAACTGTCAATCAAATACCCCCCTGGAAAATGTACAACGTTCTACTTCGTCGAGCATCTTTCATATGCCTACACATCCGTACTTGTTTGAACTGCGAAAATATATTCACTTAAAGTCTCTGATGTCTGGAATATAGTGACAGGCGGCGCTTTCCACCAGCTAGCTTGCAAGCTAACAGGCTTGTGCCTCGTAATTATAACTCGCAATTGTGTCGGACAAGTGCTGATGCAAACGACAGCGCTCATGTTCTGATATCGTGGGGCCCAAGTGGGTCACTTGGCCCTGTTTTTAGCCATGACCCACTGCCTCCTGCCCCCCCCCCCCAAAAAAAAAATCAGGAAAACTGTTGAAAAACTGTTCAATTGATTGTAGAAATCTATTGATTGAATGCATTATCATCATTATTATTATTTTTAAATCCATATACTGGCCGCTACGCTGCTAAGGGGCTCGGGAGACGCCTGAGGTGTGGAAACAAACGATCGTTTGAGGTGACATAGATCAGTGAGGTCTGCGGACACATTTAATTGGCCAGCTATTTTTCATCAGCTCATTTTGGACTTAATAAGGGTGTACCCCGAATGTTCGATGCTCCAGTCACGCACATGTCGCTGAGGGGACAGTCTAAAATGCTTATGGACGTAAAGCCTTTTTCTTTATAGCACAAATGGGGAAAAACGCTGAACTTCCATAAAATCCAAAATATTGCGCCTATCGTTCAGATATTTCAGAGGTTTGAGTTGGCACGATTAACAATGTGCACATAAATTTTGGTGATGATTGATGACCATTCTCTGACATTAAGCCACGTTAAGCTTTTCCTATATAGTGCCAATGGGAAAACGCTTAGTGTCCATAAAATCCCAAACATTGGGCCAATTGTTCTGATATTTTCAGAGGTTGAAGTGGGCATGAGTTGAAATGTCCACATAGATTTTGGTGATGATTGGTGACAGTTTTGGAACATTAAGCTACGTTAATTTTTTTCTTATAATGGTCTATGGAAAATGCTTAACATCCATAAAATGCAAAATGTTAGGCCAAAATTTCAGGCGCCGCTTTTAAAGGGTATACAATAACCAGCTTCGATTGATTGAAGTTGGCTGTGGTGACGCCCACACCAGCACAGATGTGCCATTTTTAATGCGCTGGGGGTACGTCGGTCCACAAAAGTACCAAAACCAGGCCTAGCCCGCCTCCTCGCAGAGTCGGCAGACAGATACACAAACTCCTCAAACATGTGGGGTGGATGAGACGCATTTCATTCATAAATATGTGAACAGTGGACATCGAACCCTCTGAATTACAGTGGAAAGCAATTAATTGAACGAATCATCATTATCCGTTCATCCATTTTCCGACCGGCTTATCCTCACTAGGGTCGTGGGCGTGCTGGAGCCTATCCCAGCTATCTTTGGGCGAGGAGGGGTACACCCTGAATCGGTCGCCAGCCAATCGCAGGGCACATATAAACAAACAACCATTTGCACTCTAATTCACACAATTTAGGGTTTTCAATTGACCTTACCATGCATGTTTTTGGGATATAGGAGGAAACCGGAGTACCCGGAGAAAACCCACGCAGGGACGGTGAGAACATGCAAACTCCACACAGACGGGGCCAGGGATTGAACCCCGCTCCTCTGAACTGTGAGGCAGATGTGCGAACCACCATCGTCATTATTATTTTTATTGTTCAAATCACCCCACTGGCCAGCACACAGCTATGTGGGGGGAGGGCACATGCATGAACGATGTGTATGGGTTGGGATGGATTCATGAGGTCTGTGGACATATTTAAGTTACCCGCAGTTATAACCAGCTCATACTGTATGTTTTTAATCACATTGTCTTTAGCCACAGCGGCCAAGAGCTCCAGTCACGCATGGATCGCTCTCTCCATGCATGCGAGACCATCATTGCGCCTCACTTAAAGGGAACTAATTAAATAAGATGCTTTGATTGGCGGTGAAGAAAGTTGGCTGTGTTCACAGCCCCTCTGCGAGATTACAACTACATGGTCTAACCCGCCCCCTCGCAGAGTTGCGCCACGCGAGATTTGTCCTCGTCATGAATAGAATAGACCCCTATATCTCCACAATTTAGTACTATGGTTCTTAGTCTTTGCACATTTCCAGCAAATATCTTCAAACATGTATTATGTATTTAGAAACAAATCAATGAAATCACGTCACAGGGTCTTTAAATAAAATCCATAGTAACCATAAAAAGGAATGGGTTTGAGTTGCTGTATTCTTTCTGAATAAACTACATTTGCAAAAACAATTTGTGCGCTACATATAAATCTGAAGGCGGTCCAGAGTCTGCCGATTGAGGACATCTGTATCAATAAGCACACGCACACATAGACCCCAAGTGGTGCTCTAGCACCCATCCTGTTGCCCTGATGAAAAAGGTGCCCTTTTTACTGCGGCCCATTTTTTTTCTTTATGAATCAATATTTTTCAAAATAAAATAAAAATGACCCTCTGTGTCATAAATCTCACCAAAAGTGTTTTGATATCTGACGGGGATTTATTTAAGTCCTTGGGAGAATTATACATATATGACATTGATGCTTTGGAACATTTTTGTACTCTTCTTCCAGCTAATACTTAAACAATGAGACCCCATTGATGCTGTGAACGCTCTTTGCGGACCATGGCTTGGGTTGTAAGATGTCACTACAAAAATGTCAGCAAAAGCTTACCAGAACAGCTGAGATGTATTTGTGGTTAATCAGAGGCACGTTAAATGGTGCCAGTTGTGTGTTGAGTCTCATTTAACATGAGTTTGAATGGGATTGCTTAATTCTGAACACAGCCACATCCCCTTTTGTAAGAGTGCATTTGCATTTGTGAAACCAAATTATTTCAGTTGTTTATTATTAATTCCCCTCTCATTTTTGTATAGAAAAAAACCTGCTATTTGAAAAGGGGTGTGTAGACTTTTTATATCCACTGTAGCTTCCCTTCACCTCCATTACAAATAGTTGTATTATTGACTGTGTTGATTGTGTTAACAGAAATACGTAATATATATCTATATAGTACTGTTTTGTTTTTTCTTAATTATATGAATAATTTTGGCGATGGTTGCCCCTTTTTTGGCTTGAGCATTTGCCTGTGTATAGATATTGCAATTTAACCCAAATTGTGTATAGAATTGGTGTGTAGATATAGTATATAGTTTATTGTCACGACTGACAACAGTGAACTGGTCTTTTCATAAACCAAACAAGTATTAACTTAATGCAGTAGCCAATCAGCCATGTTTGTTCGACTGAAACGCTGTGCTCCTACACGCACACACACAACTCCTACTGGAATATTTGCTACTTCCGAGCATGCGGTGCAGCATATTTTCCCAGATCACAAACGGCTGGGTGGAGCGTGAGGAATGGAAAGCAGCTGATTGGCTGAGAAAAAATTCTGATGAAACCAGGTGAAAGCACTGACACAGGACAAGACAAGACTAAAAACGGGAAAAACACAAACATGTTGTACATTTCTCCTGCATCATTAACGGTCACAAAATGAACATTGACTGGACTGTGTTTTTTATTTATTTATTTTAAAAACATGTTTGTGTTCGTTTCACAACCACAGTCAATGAAAGTGAAAGTGAATTATTTATTTTCAACACTTATATCCTTCTGTGTGCTTGTGCAATTTATTTCTCTCAGTCTACACAGCTCTATTAAAATGCCAGTTTTTATTATCTAAAGAAGACCATGATTAATAATTTCAGAACTTTTCTCCACCATTAATGTCAAACTTAAACATGGCAATTCAATTGAAAAACAAAACTAAAAAGACGAAAAATAGAAAACTAAAGTAGTTGCATAGGTCTGTGCAGCCTCTTATAACGGTGGCTGTGTAATTGCACACCGAAAAAAACATCCATCCACCCATCCATTTTCTGAGCCGCCTCTCCTCACGAGGGTCGCGGGCATGCTGGAGCCTATCCCAGCCATCATCGGGCAGGAGGCGGGGTTCACCCTGAACTGGTTGCCAGCCAATTGCAGGGCACATACAAACAAACAACCATTCGCACTCACATTCACACCTACAGGCAATTTAGAGTTGTCAATTAACCTACCATGCATGTTTTTGGGATGTGGGAGGAAACCGGAGTGCCCGGAGAAAAGCCACGCAGGCACGGGGAGAACATGCAAACTCCACACAGGCGGGGCCGGGGATTGAACCCCACTCCTCAGAACTGTGAGGCAGACGCTCTAACTAGTCGGCCACCGTGCCCCGCAAAAAACAAAATTACTTAAATTTGGGTTGCACATGATTAAAGTGGAGCATCTGATTCAGATGCCTCCCAGACGCCTCCCTGGTGAAGTGCTCCAGGCACGTCCCATCAGGAGGAGACCCCGGGGACAAGCCAGGACACGCTGGAGAGACTACGTCTCTCGGCTGGCCTGGGAACGCCTCGGGATCCACCCGGAAGAGCTGGATGAAGTGGCTGGGGAGAGGGAAGTCTGGGTGTCCCTGCTAAAGCTACTGCCCCTGCGACCCGACCTCGGATAAGCATTAGAAAATGGATGGATGATTAAAGTGACTAAATATTAAATATTCCCCTTTTCCTTTAAAATAATCAAATATATGTTAGTTTAACACATTTGATTCATGTACAACTGATGTACATCTTCAAATTAAGTAAATTCAAAGTACTTCTCCTCCAGTGCATTCAGATTTATGCTAAATAGTTGAAAGTTGAATGTGAAGAAGTTCACTTTTCAGTAAGACAACCATGTAAGCATACATCCAAATTAAGAAAAGATGAGCTTCACCAGAACTGCAATCCCAATTCCAATGAAGTTGGGACGTTGTGTTTAACATAAATAAAAACAGAATACAATGATTTGCAAATCATGTTCAACCTATATTTAATTGAATACACTACAAAGACAAAATATTTTATGTTCAAACTGATCAACTTGATTGTTTTTAGCAAATAATCATTAACTTAGAATTTTATGGCTGCAACACGTTCCAAAAAAGCTGGGACAGGTGGCAAAAAAGACTGAGAAAGTTGAGGAATGCTCATCAAACACCTGTTTGGAACATCCCACAGGTGAACAGGCTAATTGGGAACAGGTGGGCGCCATGATTGGGTATAAAAGGAGCTTCCCTGAATTGCTCAGTCATTCACAAGCAAAGATGGGGCGAGGTTCACCTCTTTGTGAACAAGTGCGTGAGAAAATAGTCGAACAGTTTAAGGACAATGTTCCTCAACGTACAATTGCAAGGAATTTAGGGATTTCATCATCGACGGTCCATAATATCATCAAAAGGTTCAGAGAATCTGGAGAAATCACTGCATGTAAGCAGCAAGGCCAAAAACCAACATTGAATGCCCGTGACCTTCGATCCCTCAGCATCAAAAACCGACATCAATGAGTAAAGGATATCACCACATGGGCTCAGGAACACTTCAGAAAACCAATGTCAGTAAATACAGTTCGGCACTACATCCTTAAGTGCGAGTTGAAACTCTACTATGCAAAGCAAAAGCAATTCATCAGCAACACCCAGAAACGAGCTCTTCTAAGATGGACTGATGCAAAGTGGAAAAGTGTTCTGTGGTCCGACGAGTCCACATTTCAAATTGTTTTTGGAAATTATGGGCGTTGTTTCCTCCGGGCCAAAGAGGTAATGAACCACATGGACTGTTATGGACGCAAAGTTCAAAAGCCAGCATCTGTGATGGTATGGGGCTGCATTAATGCCAATGGAATGGGTAACTTACACATCTGTGAAGGCACCATTAATGCTGAAAGGTACATACATGTTTCGGAGAAACATATGCTGCCATCCAAGCAATGTCTTTTTCATGGACGCTCCTGCTTATTTCAGCAAGACAACGCCAAACCACATTCTTCATCTGTTACAACAGCGTGGCTTCGTAGTAAAAGAGTGCGGTTACTAGACTGGCCTGCCTGCAGTCCAGACCTGTCGCCCATTGGAAATGTGTGCCGCATTATGAAGCGTAAAATATGACAACGGAGACCCCGGACTGTTGAACAGCTGAAGTTGTATATCAAGCAAGAATGGGAAAGAATTCCACCTACAAAGCTTCAACAATTAGTGTCCTCAGTTCCCAAACGTTCATTGAATGTTGTTAAAAATAAAGGTGATGTAGCACAGTGGTAAACATGAACCTGTCCCAGCTGTTTTTGAACATGTTGCAGTCATAACATTCTAAGATAATGATTATTTGCTAAAAATAATAAAGTTTATCAGTTTGAACATTAAATATCTTGTCTTTGTGTCTTTATGTTTAACACAATGTCTCAATTTCATTGGAATTGGGGTTGTACAATAAAGGTTTTGCAACGGCAAAGTCATAGCCCAGAACTAAATCCAATTGAAAAGCATTGAAGTTATCTGAAGGGTTGGACACATTAGCATCGTTTCTAGGTTATAATTCACATCATTTCATGAAAGGTTTGAAAATGATTTATCATGGTGTCATTCAGTGTTTCAACAGAGGTGTTTGTTCACTATGAACACTCTTGTTCTCCATACGATATGCACTGTACAGCATGTACAGTTAAGGCAAGACTTGGCATTAAAATGATTTTTTTATGAGTTGAATGGCAGGAAATATCAAGAAAGTGACAAAAGGAGAGGTTTGATATTTAAAAAAATATGATTTTCAACATTACTCATAGCCTAGATAATTGTGCAAACGCTACCTTTGACTCTATTCTGAAGGATTTCTAGAATGTTCTTGTATAAACTAAACCATTCACACCTCCATATGTTTATTACAAATGGACATGTTTGTTTGTTTGTTTGTTTGTTTTTTTAGAATGAATACCAATCATTTTTGGACATGGAACCTTTTGTCAATAGTATGAGGTGTGTCAGAAATGTTTCCAGGACTGGTGTGACAAACTATGTATTCAGGAACTATTGGATGCTCAGAGCATTGTGAGCCTGCGCCTTGTCATGGCGAATCAGCCATAGGCTGTCCTGCCACAAATGTTTCCTCTTCTCGTGCAATCTACGAAGCAAGCGTGGAGGATTTTTATTTTGATTTATTTTATTTTTTTTGTGGACGAGCTAGTTGATCATCGGACACACATTGAAGCAACAAATTCGTAGTATGGGTTTGAAATCTCTCTGTGACGCCAGTCCTGGAACTTTTCTGACACACCTCGTATTTCTTTTTTTTACGACTACATTTTAACACAAGGTCTTGCAGTCCTTAGATACGTATTCAAGATAAAAATGTATACAAATCGATTTATCTCAAAATTGGCATTACAAATTGGAGAAAAAAACATTTTTGTATTTTCATGTCTGTTTTTGAGGCCTTCTTTTATAGCTGGACGCACACACTTTGTGACACGTGCAGCAGATTTGATAAGTCATCGGTCGAGAAATACATTTATCACGGGATTTTGCATTGAGGAAAAGCTCGAAATCGTCCACCTGGCGGCGCCCCACATGAGCACGTCGTCGGCCTTCTTTCGTCGCGGAATATGTGGACGAGCGAAGCAGCAGCCACGAGTGTCACGTTAGTACAGGGGGGGGGGGGAAAGAATTAAAAAAAACATCTCTCTTGGTGATAATGCGGTGATATAAATCCCGTTTAGCTTCATCTTACAAGCGAGGAAAGCACATCTTGGGAGTGAAATATTTGGAAATTGTAAGCGCTCAGACCCGACACGTTTCAACGAGGACATGCACGCGCAGGGCGCTTAATGTACATTTGTACAGTGTACGCATATTACAATGCATTGAACACACCCCTTTATTTATTTATTTTACAGTAGATTTCTAACTTTTTGTTGTTGTAAAATGTAGCCTAAATGCAGTATTGCGTTGCGTAAATGTAGAGAACACGATAGCACCGAATCCAATGGCCATTGAACGTATAAAACAACGAGTACAGTATTCGACTGCTAATTGACGAGGACACGTGTTGCTTCCGAGTTGAGAGCCCCGTCAGGCAGACTTGAACCTTCCACCCAAAACTGAACATTGATGTTCCAAAGCGCGTTAACACAAAGCGGCGCCAGATTGCGCATTTTAGATCAATAAGCGTCTTAGTGGCTCACCTTTGACATTAAAAACACGACGTATCCTATTTCATGATTATATACGCTCCTTCCATTTGAACATGCAATCCGGAGACTGCAACAATTCGGCTTTGTTGCGATTTTTGTCGAGTTATGTTCAGGTCCTCATCAAACAGACGTTCCAGCTTCATTTCCCGAGTGACGCGTGCGCGTGTCGTTATCGCACCTTTTCGCTCAACGTGAATTTAATATTATTAGCTGGCACGTTTATTTTTGACATTTGTTTCAGAGTAGTGCACCGCTTTGATTGATTTCAACATCACGTAAAGAGCCGCTTGACTTTGACCCATCCAATGGTGTCAATTAACGACGTTTTTGTGTGTTTTGTACGTCCAAAACACTCACACAAGTGGGTGCCGGGTGTCTTAAAGGGGTTAGAAAAGGGAAAAGTGTTTCAAGTGTTGCAGTGGACGCAGCTGAAGTGGGAAGGGTGGCTGCACGAGGCCTAAATGGGGTAAACGGGGCGTAGCTGTGACGTGTGTGTGTGTGTGTGTGTGTGTATATATGTATATATATATATATATATCGACTTTGGATTGGCTGAAAGGTAGTGACGCGTGGTCACATGGCACAAGGGCTGCAGCATTGGGCTGGATCACGTCGCAGTCGATTGCTTTGGATTTGTTTACCAACTCGCCACAGCCATAAACGTGCTGTCATGATGGGCACTAATGCTGCTCATTTTTTTTTTTTTTGCGCAAACATGTCTTATTCCCATGAACTCACACAGGTTTTCTCTCTCTCTCTCTCTTTCACGCAGCCTAGAAGACTTAGACGAAGATCTGGATCAGCAGCACTCTTCTTCCGCTTGCTTTTGCTCCACTGATGCTAAACATTTGTAATAAAAATCTCAAGGATACATGGTTCACTATTTCATGAAGTGGTTTTGATAAAGGTAACGAAATATTTTTTTAAAAAATGACGTAGTTTTATTTGGATAGTGCCCTATAGTAGAACCTTCAAAGTCAGTTAACGTCCAAGCCGGTCAAAATATTTGGTTACCATTATGTTAATTAGGTGGCTTGGTCACAGAACACAAGAAGACACGTTCCATTACCACTGTACTTCCTTGTTGTACATTTATGGCTACGTGCTACTCACTGTGAGTACTCTGATCTAAGTGTGGATGTCCACCTCGAAGCTTATTCTCCTGTCTCTGTCTTCCCATCCAGTGCTGCAAAATATGAAAACATCTCGGCGACGTTGGCTGATAGCTGCAGAAAAACAAACCCCATGTGAAGCAGTGATGGCGTATATTGATAGAAACAGGCATGAATACGCACTTCCAGCCCAAATTAGAATGTTAATCCAACATTACCTTGACATTTACATATGTGGTTCATTCAGTTGACATAATATTATAAAATAAGACACTGTACATTGTTAGTGTGAAAGACCAGAACGCCAACCACCATTTGCTATTTGTCCCTTTGGGGGCACCATACCTCAGTGTTGGGCCCCCTCAAGAGCAAGGCGAACAACCTTTAAAGAGCGAGCCTGCGTTTAGGGCACCATTTTGTCTTCAGCAATTGTACATGGTAACGAGTGTTTCACGTTTAATCTTGTGTCACTTAAAATGGAGTCAAACGAGCATACATCATGGGAACGAGTGACTTTAACTCATTCAGTGCCGGCCGGCCCTCCCAGTTGACATGGATATTTGACTTCTAAAGCAGTCAGTGGCACTGAATGTGTTAAATGATATTTGACAGTACAAATAAAAGTGGAATAAACATTGTCTACTTCTTGTAAGGGGTTAAATCCTCTTTCCCCATTGAAATAAATGGAAATGATATTAATCCATTCCAGCCCCCCCCAATGTTTTTGTAACATGCACAGTTGTAATCAGAAAAACTGTACTCTATGGTATTGTACTTCATAAAAACACAGTAATAATACAATTTAATAGAATTTAAAGAATAAAAACAGTTTGTGCATCATGCCTTCAAGCTTCAATGCCCATTGACATTGTGCTGCTCCTTATGGTGTGCACGCCTCTGCCAACAGGGGGGAGTGTAATACTGCCATAATAAATACACAAACAAGACACTCTCTTCTAAGATCAGTAAGCCACAGTAATATTAGTCATTTTAAAGAGGATGCAAAAGTTGTGCCTGTGAGTATTGCTACAGTATATTATCTGTCGAAGTGTTGCTGCACCATTTTTGTTCATGTATCTGTTGCTTTAAAGCAGCGGTGTCAAACTCATTTTTGTCAAGGGCCACATTGTAGTTATGGTTTCCCTCAGAAGGCCATTACGTCTGTGAACCCATATAAATATATGATGGCCTCATATTATTACACATACACTACAAATTGATGGATAACTTGTTTTGGAATCAGAAGCCAGGAAAACCTTGCCTGCTCAACTATGAATCAATTTATTTGAAAAGGGGGCTTGGTAACAAAAAAAATGCTTGCAATATCTGAGTTATTAAAAGTGAAGACAATTTGCAGGTTTGGTATTTTAGCAAGATAGATAAAGTCCACACACATGATTTGCTATCGCGGGCCACATTAAATAATCCGGCGGGCCTGATCTGGCTCCCGGGCCTTGTGTTTGACACCTATGCTTTAAAGTGCTGTAACTACTGCTAGACCGATGCTAGTTTCGTGAGCCTGTCTATGGTGTATTGCATTGTGTGTTAACATTAAGCTAACAAGACTTTCGCAAGATAAAGTTAGATGGTTTGGTTAAACAGACACTAAGTAATTCTCTTTGTTTTATGTTTTGCTCTGTATTGAACTTGAAATGAGAGTGGCAATAAACTACTTGGAGCAAGCACTTTGGCTCTTTTTTTGGAAAAAATGTTAATCTGCATTATCGGCTGCTTGTTGTGGAGTTCGCTGCCACCACCTAGCATGCGTAACTCCAATTTTTGCTCGCAACTCAAGACAGAAAAAAAACTGGCCGATGGACTGCGATCGTCAACAGTAAGTTGAGTCACTCGGGAGTTGAGGTACAACTGTACTACCATCACCAGAGCAATTGTAGGGGTGATGAAAAATAGAAACTTGCCAACCCGATAAAGGTATTAGATTGTCATTACAACTACACTGGGCGAGCACATAATTACAGTTCAGCACCCGCGGATTCACCTATATTTGCGTAATTAAAATATATATATTTTATTTTTAAGGCGGAATGGGGCGCATATACCCCCATTTTTAGCGGAAACCGCTTATTGGTAGTATTTTTCCACGTATTCAAGTTGTAAGTATAATTATAATGGACATCAACTATTCACAGATTTTGACTTTTTGCGGGCGGGGCGTTCTCCCTAAATTTGTATTAATGACTTAATTATACAAAAATAAATTGTGATATCTGTGTCTTGGGGCTAATGGCCCTCCTGTCTTGTGCTCACCTGCTCCTGATTGTGCCTGATGACCTCACCCGTGTCTCAGTCTGTCACATCGCCACTTTATTGTCACGTTACAGTATTGCTCGTTTTTGCCACAGATTCATATAGACCCAGTTTAATTACTGACTTTTTTATTTTTGTATTTTTTGCTTATGCTTTTGGATACCGTTGCCTTCGCCAACTGCCTAGCCGTGTACCGAACTCAGCCTGGAACTTTCTTTTGCCTCTGAGTCTTGTATTTGGGCCGTTAGTCCTCGTACCGCCCAATGTTTTCTTGTAAATAAAAGTATTCGGTGTGATGTGATTTTCATATACAATTTTACAAACAAATCAAATAATTGTTACTGATATAATTAAATAGATTTTGGGGGGGGGATAAAAAAACAAACAAAAAAAACTGCTAAATGAATGCAACAAATATTACTGGACTCATAAAGAAATGTAAATGTTCTGTGGGCCACATGTGATTATTTACTCAATACTTTGCCCACGACTGGCAGATGGATTTTCGAATCAGAGCTCCACTCTCGTAACTTGTCTGTAGTATGACAAGTCGTCATATGAGACCGTTGGTTCCCCAAAGCAGTCATACAGTTCCACAATAAGAAACAATATCAAGTCGTAATGACTCACACTCAGATTCCACATTCATAACAATTAAAACTATTTTGCTCAGTCTTTCTCACCACATAAAAATACAATTCACCTCCCTGCTTCAACAGGCAGTTGGATTTATTTTTATTTTTTTCAAGCTTCAGGCAGTAATGAAGTGAAAGTGAAAACAACACGCAGCGTGTTCAGTTGCAGTGTCTATTTATTAGTAGTCTGTAGCACTCTGCATATTTGTATATACTGTATGCTCACAAACAAGGAAATATCTAACAAAGATCCTTACACAAACATAAAACACACAGAACCCAGTCACATGAGCAAACAGAGATGGGCAGTTTGGTTGTTAAAAAAATAAATAAAAATAAATTCACCCACAATGAACACGTTGTGCTTGTGAGCTCGGCCTTTTTAAATAAATAAATGGAGAATGATTGGGCCCCCAAGTGTGGCAACGTCATGTGCAGCTGTTTCATTGTCAGTGGACTTCCGGCACAGTGCGCACCCATGAGTCACTTTGTGGAAATAAATAAGAGCAGTTGAGCTGAGTCTTCAAATTGTTCGAGAGTTATCGACTAGGGATTGCAGTTTGAGTGTAACTGTAACATGCCGTATTCATACAATACTGTGCAAAAAGCTGTTTGCTGTTTTAGCAAGCCTTTCATGACCGCATACAGTATAACCAGAAAATCTACTTTGCTTGCTATTTCCATTGACAAAAGTAACCGGGGCGTAGGGACTGAGCCCTGCCGCAAATAGCAAAAACTGACGCAACTCAATAAAGGTTTGTAAATGCCTATCGATGCCGCAAGATGGTAGCAAAGCACATCTAAATTATGTGAAATCAGGCTTGAAAATCGTCAAGAATTGCGACATTCTTCCAGGTTCCAGACGCTGTGGGCAATCGCTTCCCCGGACCTTTCGGCTGTCAATCAAATACAGGAGGATAGATCCTTCTCTCACAGCTCGTAAGTAGAATTTCCAGTGACGGAGATAGCACACGTTTCACGGGTTGCAGAGCAGCAGCCTCTCCGCCGGCATAATGACCATAAGCCGCACGGCCAGGACAATCTTCCCTCCACTGAAATTCAGCAGGACAACGCGCTTCTGTGGCCGCCTAAAGGGTGCACACTTTAGGCGGCCACAGCGCGCGACGCGTACCGACCGCTCCCCGTGGATACATTTTTCCATTCCAATTGCATTCGGGCTGGCGATGGGCTGCGGGTGGCGGATCTCATCCGGTTCAGACCTCGTCCTGGCGCTGCCTCGTAACCCAACTCGTGGTGGCAGATGGCAAGACACATAGTCCAGATAACACAAAACATATGATTCAGGGAAGATGTATTTTTTTCGAGTTGTGGGCATAGTTTCATGGCCAATTGCATGCTATACTGGCAGAAATGTGTGAAGTTATTTATGAACAAGGACGGGAAATTCCACCGAATGGTCACTGCATGGAATAAGAGCGTTTGGTGTTTGTATAGTGGGCGAGCCACGAGGGTACTTTTTAGCCTCACCCACAAAACCAGCAAGATTTAGAAGGTGAGTTTTAAACCTTATCTCAACAATTCAGCACCATATTGTGCTCAGTCTTTGCACATTTTCAACTCTTCAAACATATTTAATGTATTTAGAAGCAAAACACGATTTCCGTTTTAATGCTTTGGCCTGAGCATAAAAAGGGAAAATAGGTGATGTTTTCTTTTAGCAAATAACAGGATGGGTTAAAAAAAAAAAAAAAGTGAATAAACAAATTTGTGAATGCCAAACCTCAAGCATATGGGGTTAGAACATACGGGTAAACTTAGTTGTCGCTTGTTGGCTGATATGCGGTTAAAAATGTCCAACATAATAAAAAAAAAATAATAATAAATAAAAAAAACAGTTGATGTCCCTTAGCTTTGTACCAGTTACAACTGGTGCTTTCAATACGGTGTGGTTTTTGTAGTTTCCTGCTGTACTACTCAGAAGTGGAAATTTGATTTCCCCAAACCAAAGGAAACTAGGTTGACTCACGAGGTGAAAACTTCCTGGAATGGGTTTGGGCAGCATGGTGAGGTAGTGGTTAGCAGGCATGCACCAGACCTTTAACAAATATTTATGGAAATCAGTTTTGTCTTTTTAGCGTAATACAGCTAATCAGGATCTGTCCTACTATTTGCTGATGTCCAACTGACTCCTGTGAAAAAGGCCATTAAAACGAGAAAAGCTAATGTGCACAGTACTGTACTTATATTTGCACGTCCCTTTCCTGGTTATTCCCAACACCGCTTGGCGAGATCCAGACTGAGACCTGAACCTCGTACATACCAAATAGTTACCGAAATCCAACCCAAATGCTGCACTACATTCCCAAAGTGTTTGTTGTGTTTTTGACCAATTGACCCACCGTGCACTCTGCCACCCTTTCTTGTCTCTTTCCCCTCGACACATTTGAACAACCTAAGGGCATGACGCTCCACACCGAAGCGATGGAGAAGAATGTACTACAAAGTCTGCGCAAAGACTTGAGGTGAGGACTTTACGGCACCACGGCTCCGTACGTGATCAGGATTGGGATGTTTTGTCCAGAAATGTTAGCAAAGGAGCAGTGAAACATTTGTGCTTTTGGAAGCCTCTTCTACACAGCGATTCCGTAAAATTAGCGAGTAGATTCGGCATGCATCTATCCGCCTACGCCTTTCACACTGAACCCTATGGAAAGCCATTTGAACATTTATTTGGTATCCTTGATATCCATGTGCTAGTACGCTCTTTGACCTTCAAACATTTCTAGTAAAATACCGTGCTGCGCTAGTAACACTACTATGCCCCTCTAGTAGGCATGTGGCACACACTAGTAGCTGCCTGCACCCTAATGGTAGCACCAAAATGCTCAATTGTAGTTTTGCCTCACTATTAACTTGTAGTAGTTGTTCTAGTAATATGCTAACGTTGTAGAAATGTGATACAGTAGTGGAAGGCAGTAGTGGAAACAAATGTTATCTTAGTGGTGCTTCACTAGTAGTACTAGTAGTGCGTAGATGTCAACTTGTGCAGTTTTGCTGCATGTTGTCCTACTAGTGTGGCGAAAGGCCATACAGTATTGGAAAAAAGGTTACTAGTAAGCAGTACCAGTATGCTGAAATGTCTTACGAGTGAGGACAAAGAGTATAATAGTACGTATGGACCTTTAGCTGGAAATCAAATCAAGGAAATCAAAATGCTCAAAGCGTGATATTGTTTCCATGCGCAATCCCACCATCAGATCAAAATATGTGCAATAAAGTCAGCAGCAGCGTCTGATGTGACAATTGTTTTCAACACAACACGGCAGGAGAAGGGAGCGTCAGGCGCTCCCCCGGGAATTTTCCACATAGCCTTTGTCCCTCCCATTCCGCGTTGATGGCTTTCGCCACACAGAACAGCAACGTGGGGAAAAAGCATTGACAGGCGGCATGAAAGGGTTAACTGGAGCCCCTCACACACTGTCTAAGCCATCTTTTCATGATTCGCTGTCCTGTAAGGTGGGGTCCATGAGCCATTGGGGTCCGCTAAATCATTTACACTACATTATTATTTTGTATCATTTTTAAAAAGTACAGATCCACATAAAGGGATTGGCACATGGATAAAACAAACTTAATAAACCAATTACTCCTATCTACCTTAACTTGGGGCCAATTAAAAGTTCTGATGTGATTGTGACTCATCATCACATCCTTGCATGAAATCTCTTTTTTTTTTTATAGAACAAAAGACATATTATGACAAGAATATAAGACGTTTTCCCCGCTCTTTTGAAAGAATGCATTTTTTAAAAGAATAATGGCATCTTTTCCAAAGTAAAAGGTGTAACATTCAGAGAATTAAGTTATATATTTTTGAAATTGCCTTGTTAAAACCAGTCTTCCTTTCCTCCTTTCTTATGACCTAATCCTGGTAAAATACCTATCCCAACAAAATACATCTTGGTTCTTGTAAAGATTTAAACTTTTTTTTTTTTTTTAATCTTTAAAAATATTACTATTCTCAAAACATTGCAACTTTTGTCTCTTAAAAAAACCCCCATGAATTTGTCATCTTAGCATTGCAACTTTTTTTCCCCTGGAATATTAGCAACCTCATCATTCCAATGACAATTGGGGTTACACATGGTAGTTATGTTAATTGGCGTTAGGGTTCGAATGAGGTCCTTGGAACTCGATAGTTTGAGAACCCGTAGTGTAAGGTGCCCAAGCGGGAGGGTTGAATTCAACCTGCCAATTTGCCGACTTCTGAAGTAGGATCAGAGGCACGGCCGGAGTGTCAAGTTTAACATTCTGTTCACAGACCCGTTGTGTTGAAAACACTGTTGCTAACATCTAATCATTTGAATGCGTAAACTAGTAACAGCTGTGTGACTGCAGACTTGATGAAGACAGCAACGTCCCGCTTTGACGAGTTCTGTTTGAAACAGACAGGTGGATATTCAGCGGCTCTACCGTTATGCCTCCGAGGCGGCAATCTGCCAGGAAGGCAGCGTGAACGCGGGGGGGGGGGGGGGGTTTGTTATGGAAATGGCCTCTGCTTGATTGACACTTCACATTTCCTTTTGCCACGTGGGGGAATCAAACAAAGGCCTTAACAAAAACACGATCAAGTTGACATTTCTCACCGGAGATCAAGACCGAGACCCTCTGTGGTAATCTCATCACAAATCTGTGCGGCTGGCAGCTCGCAGCTGGGGTCCATTTTAGAGGCTCTTGAAGACTGTTGTTTCTTCGACCTCATCTTGGCAAGGATCCGAGTTAGTCTGAAGAGAAACAGCACAGTGGGCAGATAGGCCATCTCGTGTGCTGTCTCAGTCCACGTCAAAGATCAACTGCTCCCAAAGAGTTAGGGATATTGAGCTTTGACATTTCAGGATGAACCTAACATTTACTATAACCTTGACAGGTTAACCTTATTTGCCTTTCTGTAAACTTCTCAATGCACACGTCCAAATGTTTCACTACGTTTCGCACAACTCACTTTTCTCCATCATGGGGTTGAACAGCAAAATTCACAACAGGTATTTGATCCATGAAAACCTCCACGGCTGTCCACTTCTGTGCCTTTCTATGGCTCTGCATTTTAGGTTCATCCTGAAATTTCACCTGTAAACCCAATATCCCAAACGTTTTGTGAATAGTTTAAGGTATATGACAGTAAGACTGTCTCGGTAACCTTTTGTTCTTTTTTCAGCTGTCCGCTGCTTCCTGGTCCGCAGTGTCTTTCACTCTCCCAGACACAATCCTGACCAGCAGGCCCACTCGTGAACGCTTGCTTCCATCTTTACTAATCCTGGATTTGTCCACGAGTGTGCACTCTATGCGTGTTTGTGTCAAGCGTAGGTCCACAAGTGTGTGTGTGTGTGTGTGTGTGTGTGTGTGTGTGTGCGGGCACGTGCAGGTGTGTGTCAGTTGGTCTCGTAGGAGGAGAGCAACGCGGCGTCCACCGGCTCCATGCAGGACGGACAGGTGAAGGACCTCATCAGCCAGTCGTCAATACAGTCCATGTGATAGATGTGCATGCAGGGCAAGAACCTGATGGGGTCCCCATACACAAAGTCCATCATGCAGATGACGCACCTGCGGACCCAAACGCACACATTTGACTATTTCATCAGACATCAGACCCACCTGCTAAAGGTGAAAATCATTGATATAGAAAGACTATACAATTTCTTTAAAACATAGTTTCACCCCTCTCACATGCTTTAAACTTATTAAAACACGCTGTAAACGTATTTGGATACAAACAAATAAAATTACAAGCATAAAATGGAGGGTAATGTACATATTGTAATGTCTGTGTGTTAGATGTGCCTTTAAGAGGCGGGGCTTGGTCGGGTAGCGTGTGACATCAGCGAGTGTGCAAATCAGTATAGATTCCACAAGGTGGCGGCGATGCACTTAAAACTGAGAGGATCTTAAAACATCAACACCATGCATCTAGAATGTACACAATCACGAACCCATGTTACATAACAGACATGCAAACACCAAAGGCATGAAAAACGTGACAAACAAACAAATGAAGCAATCTGGAAGATTCTGAAGAGTACAATAAGGGGAAACAAAAAAAAGTTTCACGCAGAACCATTTATTTACACCCCTCAAGTACATGTTGATGTAAAAATTTAAGATTATAATGAAAGTTGCTCATTTCTTTGCTTTTTTGTTTTGGCCTCCAATTTGAGCCAGGCCAATCTCCACCTGCACCTGATGCCTGCTTCAAGCTGTAACACATGAATAGCATCCTCGTCTTTAAGCACTCTCATTCAGGAAAATAATTGACTACAATCATTGTCTGTTTCACTTTATTTTTCACTATTTCCAACTTCAAAGGCTAATCCCAAATGCATCCTCCAGGAAAATATTAAGTACACTATTTTTCTGGTTTTATTGGCCAATTTGAAGTGAGTTCATTCTGTGTTATGACATAATCCTTAACATCGCTCCGTTAATACATTTAACATTAACATCTGTAAACTAATTCGATAATTGTAGCCGCGTTTTCTAATTAATACAAGATGTACTAGCGGATCAACTCTTGTCGCCAATGTTACATGTGCTTCGCGGTTCCGCTGGGACCACAACCAGGGCCACGACCCGCAGGACCTCAACGCGAAAATACAAAAGACCAGTGCAACAAATACCACACTGGCTGATCTGATGAGCAAACATTTTGCTTAAACGTAAGAGTAGCAATAGAGGATGTCCGCTCCAGAGGTGGGTAGAGTAGCCAAATATTATACCTAAGTAAGAATACGGTTACCGTATTTTCACGACCATAAGGCGCACTTAAAAGTCTTCAATTTTCTCCAAAATGGATGGGGCGCCGCCTTATTATGTGTGCACCGAGTTCTAAAATCTGTAAATGTTGTTGTGTGACTTTGATCAGCACTTCACTGACTGGGAGCCGACACGCTGCTTATATAGAGGAAAGGCGGACATGATTGAGGACAGCATGCAGACATTAAAGGGGGAAGGGTGCGCATGAAAGAGGATGCTAAAGGCACGCCCCCAGTAGGTATATGCAATGTGCAAAACAACATCGGTTTGGCTTAGGACCCCCGAAAATGGCACCTACGAAGAGACACGTTTGCGAAGCACAGTTTAAACTGCAAGCTATGAGTTACTCGGAGGAACATGGGAATCGAGCAGCCGCGAGAGAATTCAAGATCAACGAATCCATGGTTCGCAAGTGGAGGAAGCAGGAAAACGCCGGCATCATTGCTGAACAGCCCCCCGGCAAGGAGACTGACTCCGACAATGACGAGAGGGAACCCGGCATGTTTGATGGAGAACTTGCCCAGTTGTTTATTTCGGATACAGAAGATGAGGACTTTGACGGATTTGTGGATGAGGATTGATTAAAAACAAAATAACGTGAGTACCTTGTTAAATACTTCAATAAAGTACAACCGAACTCAGTTTTTCTCCCGCTGCCTTTTTAAAAACATACGCTAGCATGCATGCTAGCGTATGTGTTACCATGCCTGCGCCCCATAATACGGTAAGCCTTATGTATGTGTTAAATACACAAATAGAGCCCGTAACTGAGACTGCGCCTTTTAATACGGTGCGCCGTATGGTCGCGAAAATACGGTACTTGACAATAACGTAGCTGAAGTAAAAGTAAAAAGTAGTCCTCCAAAAAAAATTACTTGAGTAAAAAGTACAGTTAAATAATTACTCAAGTACTGAGTAAGGCAGCACGGTGGGCGACAGGTTAGAGCGTCTGCCTCACAATTCCGAGGACTGGGTTTCAAATCCCGGCCCCGCCTGTTTGGAGTTTGGATGTTCTCCCTGTGTCTGCGTGGGTTTTCTCCGGGCTCTCCGTTTTCCTCCCATAGCCCAAAAACATGCATGGTAGGTTAATTGAAGACTCTAAGATTCTTCGCCCCTAGGTGAGAATGTGAATGCGTATGGTTGTTTGTTTATATGTGCCCTGCGATTGGCTGGCAACCAGTTCAGGGTGAACCCTGTCTCCTCCCCGAAAATAGCTGGGATAGGCTCCAGCACTCCCGTGATCCTTGTGTGGATAAGCGGCTCAAAAAATGGATGGATGGAAGTACTGAGTAAATAGTGAGTAACTTCTGATTTTTTTTTAACCACAGCATGAACATCACCACCGACAAAAAAATACAAAATAAAATGTGAATGTACAAATTCTGATGTTGCTGTGTGTGTGTGAAAACATCTGCAATTTATTGTACAATGTTTTGAAATATCCACGTTTGGGCAAACAGTGCCAGACAAATACTACAATACATGAAAGCTGTTGTTTTTGTTCATCTAAATGTAAACAATAGTAGCGTGCCGTTGCCTTCATGGTAACGACGACCTTTCCAACATGGCCGCCATGTAGCCACAACAATCAACCGGGCTGGCTTATCTAGTGTTAATACCTACAGTGGGTACGGAAAGTTTTCAGACCCCCTTAAATTTTTCACTCTTTGTTACATTGCAGCCATTTGTTATAATCATTTAAGTTCATTTTGTCCTCATTAATGTACACACATCACCCCATATTGACAGAAAAAAAACTTAATTGCTGAAATTTTTGCTGATTTATTAAAAAAAAAAAAACTGAAATATCACACAGCCATAATTATTCAGACCCTTTGCTGTGACACTCATATTTAACTCGGGTGCTGTCCATTTCTTCAGATTATCCTTAAAATGGTTCTACCCCTTCGTTGGATTCCAGCTGTGTTTGATTATACTGATTGGACTTGAATAGGAAAGCCACACACCTGCCTATATTAGACCTTACAGCTCACAGTTGCATGTCAGAGCAAATGAGATTCATGAGGTCAAAGGAACTGCCTGAAGAGGTCAGAGACAGAATTGTGGCAAGGCACAGATCTGGCCAAGGTTACAAAAAAAATTCTGCTGCATTTAAGGTTCCTAAGAGCACAGTGGCCTCCATAATCTGAGCAATTGGGGGAGAAGAGCCTTGGTGAGAGAGGTAAAGAAGAACGCAAAGATCACTGTGGCTGAGCTCCAGAAATGGAGTCGGGAGATGGGAGAAAGTTCTGGAAAGTCAACCATCACTGCAGCTCTCCACCAGTCTGGGCTTTATGGCAGAGTGGCCCGACGGAAGCCTCTCCTCAGTGCAAGACACATGAAAGCCTGCATGGAGTTTGCTTAAAAAAAAAAAAAAACAATAATAATAATAATAATAATAATTTAAAAAAACACCTGAAAGACTCCAAGATGGTGAGAAATTAGATTCTCTGGTCTGATGAGACCAAGATAGAAATTGTTGGCCTTAATTCTAAGTGGCATTTGTGGAGAAAACCAGGCACTGGTCATCTATCCAATACAGTCCCAACAGTGAAGCATGGTGGTGGCAGCATCTTGCTGTGTGGGTGTTTTTCAGCTGCAGGGACAGGGAGACTGGTTGCAATCGAAGAAACGATTAATGCGGCCAAGTACAGGGATATCCTGGACGAAAACCTTCTCCAGAGTACTGAGAACCTCAGACTGGGCCGAAGGGTCACCTTCAAAAAAGACAATGACCCGAAGCACACAGCTAAAATACCGAAGGAGTGGCTCCAGAACAACTCCGTGACTGTTTTTGAATGACCCAGCCAGAGCCCTGACTTGAACCCAATTGAGGGTTCTCTGGAAAGACCTGAAAATGGCTGGCCACCAACGTTCACCATCCAACCTGACAGAAATGGAGAGGATCTGCAAGAAGGAATGGCAGATGATCCCCAAATCCAGGTGTGAAAAACTTGTTGCATCATTCCCAAAAAGACTCATGGCTATATTAGCTCAAAAGGGTGCTTCTACTAAATACTGAGCAAAGGGTCTGAATACTTATGGCTGTGTGATATTTCAGTTTTTCTTTTTTAATAAATCTGCAAAAATTTCAACAAGTCTGTTTTTTTCCTGTCAATATGAGGTGCTGTGTGGACATTAATGTGTAAAAAAAAAAAAAAAAAAAAAAAAAGAACTTAAATGATTTTAGCAAATCGCTGCAATATGAAAAAAAAAACGAGTGAAAAATTTAAGGGGGTCTGAAAACTTTCCGTACCCACTGTATGCCCGCGAAGCCCAACAGAAGACATCGTGTGAGGTCATGTGACTTTCTTGTGTCGTTTGATTGGCGAACTAGACTTAAACGTCACTAGCGGTTAAACTGGATTGGCGCAAACAGCGCTGATGCGGAAGTCGTTGTCTCGCGCACAAAATAGTTGATTGATAAGCAATAATTGTTAAATAAAAGGAGCGAGCGACATTTAGATCGTTGTAACGGAGTAAAAGTACCGTTAGTTCTTAACAGCAGAAGCGGCGGAAGTGTTTTTTTCTGGTCTCGTCAATTCCTGTGACAGGCGGAACCTCAGGCCAATGCGCTCCCATATTAGTCCACCGCTGAGTAATATTCACAATTACCTCTGTGTGTTGATGGTGGATGTGTGGAATGGATCAAGCTGCCAGTGTTCAAGGAGTACAAAACAGCCTGTGACGTTGGCGACCCCCCCCAAGGAAAAACTCATCGACTCACGTAAATGGCCTATTTTGTGTTCTAAATGGCGACTTTCGCCGAAAGGCAACTGATTTGCATGTATGTACATAAACAACTGTATTCAGTCGTTAAATTATTCAACCCAAACAAACCACCTGGCGGCACGGTGAGCGAGTGGTTAGCACATCTGCCTCACACTTCTGAGATTCAAAACCGGCCTCGCCTGTGTGGAGTTTGCATGTTCTCCCCGTGCCTGCGTGGGTCTTCTCTGGATACTCTGGTGTCCTCCGATATCCCAAAAACATGCATGGTAGCTGGACTGAAGACTCTAAATTGTCCGTAGGTGTGAATGTGAGTGCAAATGGTTGTTTGTTTATGTGCCCTACGATTGGGTGGCGACCAGTCCAGGGTGTTCCCCGCCTCTCGCCCGAAGATAGCCGGGATAAGCTAAGGCACGCCCGCGACCCTAGTGAGGATAAGCGGTTGGGAAAATGGATGGATGGAAACAAACCTCCTTCAGATGAGGCTCATCAATAGCATTGGCTAACATATTAGTAGACTTTACACTGATTTTTTCGGCGTGATTGGTATTGGCCAATAATTAGCATTTTATGCTGATCGGCTGTAATGTCATAATTTGCCGATCCGATCAATGACCGCAAAAGAAATTGACTGCGCGTCGCCATCGTGCACAGTATATTTTAATAAAAAAGCTAGTTTATTTTTAGCCTTGTCGCGTGTCTTTTGACGTAGTACTGTAAATATCTGACGGCCAATAAAGTTATTAACAAAAAAAAGAAAAAGAAAAACATGTCGGCCGTGTGGGACTGACAACACGTCTGTGACAGACAACACGTAATGCCCGCCGGATCAGACTACAAGACAAATTTGCTCTTTCACGATGTCAGACTGTTCGGGTTATCCTGTAAATCTACAGATATTCTCAATTTAGCATCCACCAAAAGGAGACAGGAGACACCAAACACAACCTGAGCCAGTACTTATCTTTTGCGACAAAAGGAGAAGCAGTCGCTCTCTCAGCGATCTTAAATATTGTGACGTCTGCCTTCCCTGGTGCCCTTTTTATTAAAGCTTGAGTAGGTGGTATCACATTCCATGACCTTTTAAGGAGTAGTCTGTTATCAAGATGTGGTCAGTGTCTAGAGGTGTGGCGGTTTGTGCCTTGTGGAATGTGTATTGTAGTACTTTTCCAAACTGGTCTTGTTTCCAGTGAACAAGGGTGCTATCATCTAAATTCAGTTACAGCGACAATGTGTTTTTATGCAATAATATATATTTTTTTTTTCCATCACAGACTACTGCAATATAATCTTGTATTCCGATACCACAGTATCCCATTTTTTACGATCATTGGGCTTTATCTTGTCAACTCAAATGCGACCGGATACACTCGTTTTCGTGGCGACAACAACAAGAGTGGATCGGGCCGACTGTATTATAAGGACAAAACGGGGAAAAATGTGTGTTGGTGGTCACTGGTGCTCAGGACCGGAGAGAACGTTCGTTTAAGGCTTGCTTGAGGTATGTTCACGTTATTTTAATATGATACGGCTCGCAAGCAGACAACAAAACGTTATGTAGCCTAGCAAGCTAACGCTAACGGTTGTACATAAGCATGCCGCCGTTCTGTCGAATCATGCTCTAAAGGTTCAGTGTGAGTGAAGTAATTTAAATACAGTAAGTTAGCACCCATTATTTCTGTCATGTTGTAATGTTGGTTTGACCTGACTGATTAGAATACACGATCTGAATAGAGCAGTGAGTTACAACCTTTATGGAGCCCAGGAACATATTTTACAATTGAAAATCTCACGGAACACCAACAAACAAAAATGTCACAAAAAGTGTATACATTAATTACTGTATGTACTTCCTGCCATCTAATAGAAGACCATTCATTTGTTCTGTCTGTCACTATGGCTCACTGGCATAAATAGATGAACAAAGATATATTATTTATTGTAAATATATTTTTTTGAGCAATTAAGTACACAGGTATATACAGTAAATGAATAGGTAATTTAAATAGACACATTGCTCCATCTCGTGATCGGATTGGTGATCGGTTATTGTTTTTTTTAAACTCGCTGATCGGTGATTGGCCCCAAAAATCCTGAACATGTAAAGCCTACATATTAGACTAAATAACGTAAGCACAAACGGACATGCCATCACACATTGGCTAGTAGATATGCGCACAAGCACGCAACAAAAACGGTATTAAGTCAAACTCACCTTTTGGCATGAAAACACAGCAATAAATGTTAGGGAATACAGGCACACAGTAACAGTACAGTAGACTACACCGGCTATTAATAGTAGCTGCATCTGGAGAGATCATAAAAAAAAAAAAATGAAATGAAATCATACTTTCACTTTGCTGCTTAGCTGCATTTAAGGACTGCCGACAAACCAGGACATCTCAAATGCCGACGATAAAATACTATCAACCTAACATTCAACACCAAGATTCCACCAAATGAATCTGGTGTTTCTAATAATGCACTTCTGAAAATCTTTTCAAATTCAGATCATTCTGGCCAGTTTTCAAAACTTACTCTCGGATCTTCTTCTCAGATCCGTCCCGCCCAGGGTCGAAAACACCCCTCGGAAGGTGTTGGATCAGCCCGATACGCTGGGCGATGCGCACTTGCTCTTCTTCCGTCAACTGGGTGGCTAGTCGGGCCTGGCTGGGTGTTGGGTGGTAGACTGGAATGTGGATCTGCTCCTGCACACAGAGAAATAGAAGAAGGCTTCAGTCAACAGCAAATAAACAATGCACTAGCATTTACTTCAACACAAATAAGAGGTCATCTTTAGGTACATGACACATACAGTTAGTACTCAGGCGACGTTTGCCCAATAATGTTGGTCAGCTAGAAATCTAATGACTGAACAATTGTGAGCAGTGAGTTTGGACATGGGAATGCAGCATGTCCTTGGCAGTAGATGGGGATGTTCCCCCACAGCAGCTAGCACAGCAGGACCCTTTTTGGCCATTGGATTAATACCCCACAACTATGTAGATTAGCTGGATTCAGCAAAAACAATTAAAACAAGTACTATATAATGTAGGCGGCACGGTGAACGACTGGTTAGAGCCTCTGCCTCACAGTTCTGAGGACCTGGGTTCGATCCCCGGCCCCGCCTGTGTGGAGTTTGCATGTTCTCCCCGTATCTGCGTGGGTTTTCTACGGGCACTCCGGTTTCCTCCCACAAAAACATGCATGGTAGGTTAATTGACGACTCTAAATTGCCCATAGGTGTCAATGTGAGTGCGAATGGTTGTTTGTTTGTATGTGCCCTGTGATTGGCTGGCGACCAGTTCAGGGTGTAACCCGCCTCCTGCCCAATGATAGCTGGGATAGGCTCCAGCATGCCTGCATTTACAGTAAAGTACTATTTTCAGGTGACATTATTGCCAGGGTTTCATTCAGTATGCAACTGTAATGACTCAAAGCCCCAACTTGAAAGCATGATTACTCATTTATTCGACGATGACTGCAGATGTGGCAAAGCGCCCTTCCCATCCCATCCCATACAAACGTCTTTAATTTACTTGGAATCAAATTTTCTTTGCAGTCTGAATAATACATTTGTGTGGGGTAGTAACACGAGCGAGCACCAAGAGTGGCCATGAGTCAGCATCACTGGCTCTTCCTTTCACCCGTGCCAAACAGGGATAAAAGCGACATACCCGAGTTCTAAGAGGGGGTAGCTGCCATACTGTGTGCGTGTGTGGTGTCAGCTGTGCCAATGGTCAGCATTCTAATTGTTATCATAGGCCTCTCCCTTCTCTCATACACAGTGCACCAGCTGGGCTGCAACAACTGTTCGTTACGTAACCTCTGCTTGACCGGGAGCACACGGCAGATACGGGGGACGGACGAGGGAGTTTAGCGATTTGGCCAGGATGAAAGGGGCAGAGATGGCGAGGAGTGGCGAGCTGCGCCAACACGGAGGAGACCTCGGCCAAGGCCTGGCTGCTGAATGAAGCAAAAAGCAGCGGCGGATGTAAGCCTGCCAGGCCTCAGGTTTTAACGCAAACTGACCAAAATTAGGTTAGTCCAAGTGAAAATGGAATTTTAGGATCTAGCAAACCGTCGTTCGGGATGTTGCAGACCAACCTGCTGTAGGGGAATAAACGTGGTAAACAGAGACCATATTGTCTCTGTTGAGCGGAAACCTCATATGTCCAAATATGGTCAAGTTCGTATTTTTTCACAAACTGATAGAAACCACGACGGTCAGAAACCACGATGAAAGTAACTTGAGACACTTCAACTGTCTGAGAAGCGTCATCTAGCGCTACCTCTTCTTCACTTTGTGGGAGACTTGCGGCATTAGTATTGAAAGTTTGGTAAAGTTTTTTTTGCTTTTTTTTCCAGATAAAAATGGGTGAAAATAGTTAGGTTAAATACATTTGTATAGGCCTATTTTGTTAAAAATCAATAGCAATGCTTCATTGCGGAAGGAAGCCCGTCAGCCACGAAGGTAAGTTTGCCTGCTAATTAATTTCCCCTATTATCCATCCATCCATTTTCTGTACCGCTTATCCTAACTAGGGTCGCAGGTGCGCTGGAGCCTATCCCAGCTACCTTCGGGCAAGAGACTGGGTACACCCTGAACTGGTCGCCAGCCAATCGCAGGGCACACATAAACCTATTAGCAATTTCTTTTTTTTGTGAATAAATTGAAGATGATTATGGGGAGGTGTTAAATTGATGCGCAACAGTATATGATAGCAATATAAGGTATAATACCAACTTTGTGGGCGGCGTGGCACAGAGGGCAAGTTGTTGTGTCCCTGGGCAAGAAACACAAACACATTTTCTACAGATGAATGTGGTTGGATGTTTGGTGGTGGTTGGAGGGGCAGTAGGCGCATAATGGCAGCCACGCTTCTGCCAGACTACCCCAGGGCAGCTGTGGCTACACAAGCAGTTTACCACACTGGGTGTGACAGAGGAGTGAATGAAAAATACACCAATTAATAATGCAGGAAATTGTAAAGCGTCTGAGTGCCTAGAAAAGCGCTATATAAGTGTAATGCATTATTATTATTACTTTAATGATGCTAAGGTTGGTAACTCAAGCAAGATTATTTTTTTTCTATTTCCTGAAAAGGAATGTGTTTGAGATGCGAGGACTCCAGTGCCTGACAGCGACAAAATAAATGTTTTAATATATTATATGTAGTTTTACCAGTCCCACTCACCTTTAAACTGAAGACTTTTTAACACATTGTAATTGTATTTTAACACAAACAATTGCAAGCATTATTGCTAATAATTAACTGAGCAATAGTTTCCACTGAGGTGCACCATGGTGACGTAGTGTCTTCCTTATGTCTTCCTTACATTCGAGAGCTTCTGGGTTTGACTCAGGCCTTTGGCCCTGGCCTTCCTATTTGGAATTTATATGTTCTTCACAGTGATGCTAATACTGTGTATTGAAGGATGCAACCAAAAGTCTTAATTTAACTGTATGTCTGTTTATAACAAGTTAATTATTGAGGGTGTAGTTTACAGAGGTTTATAATTACACGGTCTTACTCAGATGCTTTAATATTCGGACGATCATTGTTAATTTACCATCACCTACAGCTCAGCTCAAAGGGTACTGAATCTGAAACTTCTTCACCAAGCTGCAGTGATGTCCAAAGCATTCCAAACATTTCAGGGATGACTGGAAAATTGAACTGCAGACAGAAAGAAAAAGAAAAACTGCCAGTGCATTTCCTCAGGGGAAATACAATCATTTTACCAGCACGCAAACAATAAAGTCTTGAATATTTGCACTGTGTCAATTTGGCCTTAGATTATCAAAATAGACAAAACAGTCCAGTGGCAGCATATGACGTCATCTTCAAATCGACCGGAACACTTGTGGGAAGTTACACCAGAAACATGAATCATTGAGAGGCTCTTCAATCTAACCCTGCTGTCTCTTGCCCACCGAGTAACAAAATCTCTGGATAACAGCTGTACATGCGACAGGCATCACACATCACACCAGCAAACAACAATGGGAAGATAAGAGCGCATGTTTCCATCCCAGGATGTGTTTGCTGATAACAGCACAGGCTGATGACTCATACTTTGTGAGTATGCACATTATGTTATCAACCTGGATAAGCAGGAAGAGGGTGACCTACCCTGAGTAAAGCCAGCCGCACTCGGAGCGAAATGGCTGAGCTAAACTGAACAAATTACAAGCGGCGACTGACACTCACACGCTTACTGACAAGCTCGAACTCACTGCAACAAGCAAACAGAAGCATTGCCCTTTGCAGTTATGTTGTGTTAACAAATCAGGTTTAAGGACATGATAGTCAGAGGGAGGGTAAAAACCCAAGTTGAACTGGATTAGGGGAGCAGCATACAGAGCCTTTCCAAAAAAATTAGAATATCATGGAAAAGTTTATTTATTTCCATACCTCCATTCGAAAAGTTAAACTTTCATAGATTATAGATTCAGGGCCCACAATTTCAAGTATTTATTTGTTTTTGTTTACATAATTTGAGTTTCTACCTCATAAAACTCACGAAATCAGCAATTTAAACAATTAGAACACTGTGAAGAAATCACCATTTACTTCTCAGTTTTTGTAGGAAAAAAAGAGAAATTGGGGTCACATTAAATCAATCAAAATATGGTACTTTCAAAACGATATGTTAATCTTCAGTACTTGGTTGGGAATCCCTTTGCTTTAATCACTGCCTCGATGCACCGTGGCATTGATGTAATCAGCCTGTGGCATTGCCTGGGAGTTATGGAAGCCCAGATTTCCTTGATGCTTGCTGTCAGTTCTTCTTTCTTTGTGGGGCTGGTGCCCCTCATTTTCCTCTTGATAATACCCCACAGATTCTCAATGGGGTTTAGATCCAGTTGGCTGGTCAGTCAAGCACTGTGATGGCATGGGCATCAAACCAGGTTTTGGTGCTTCTGGCGGCATGGGCAGGGGCCAGGTCCCGCTGGAAGTCTGCATCTCCATACAGATCCTCAGCAGAAGGAATCATGATGTTCTCGAAAACATTCTGGTAGACTGTTGCGGTGACCTTGAATTTAAGAAATCAGAGTTTACCAACACCTGCACTGGACATTTCACCCCAAATCATGACTGACTGTGGATATTTAACACTGGACCTCAAGCAGCTTGGGTTCTGTTCTTCACCCGCCTTCCTCCAAAATCCTTGGACCTTGATTCCCAAATGAAAGGCACACTTTACTTTCATCGGAAAAGAGGACCTTGGACCACTGGCCAACAGTCCAGTCCTTCTTCTCCTTGTCCCAGTTGCGACACTTCCTATGTTGGCTAAGGCTCAGAAGTGGCTTGACCCGAGGAACCCAACAGTCCATCTCCCGGATGCGTCTGAATGTAGTGGTTTTTAAAGCTGTGACTCCCGCTTCATTCCACTCTTTCTGGATTTTCTCTTTCTGCTAGATTTTTCAATCTTCTCTATTTGATCATTTGCTGAAGCCCACGGTCATCTCTTTTTCTGGTACATCTTCTCCTGCCACCTTTTGTCCTTCCACTCAACTTTTCATTGATATGCTTGGACACAGCACTCTGTGAACAGCCAGCCTCCTTAGCAATGAGCAATTTTGAATGGAATTATGGAACTTCTCCATGATATTCAATTTTTTTTTGGAAAGGGTCTGTATGTGCCATGCAAGCATTTTTGCTTTCAAAAGTGTCTGTGGCTGCAGACATATGGGGATTGGTTTTTTTTGGTTTGATCGTCTCTTCTCACCACCACCTAAACAAGATCTTTATACCCTCACTTCAAACAACAAAGCTAGCTAAGCTCAAAGCAATTCGGCTATGCTGTCATTCATATCGTAAAATTGTAATTTTGGTGCAAAAACAAAAATGTACTTTTGGGCCATTTTAGGCCGAAACATTTCTGTGGCCGAAATAGCAGAGTCCGACGTTATGCCTTTTTGAGTGGTGGCCCGTATATCATGATATAATACATTGAGTTTTAGTGATTATTTTGTATTTAGCGTCTTTATACTGTATTATAGTCCCTTTAAGAAATTATTAGTACAATTGCATTCATGGCGATGACTGTGTACTAAACTTGCTAAAATCAAGGCATTGCAATTGCACAAATTAATAATAATGCTTAAAATAATAAATCAATTACAAAATTATACAAATATTTACTTTGCACTGACATTCCAACAATGCTTTATCTTGTGTCTTGATGTTGTGCACGCTGTCTATGATTGGAGGTGCTCATTAGTATTTTATACTGCCGATTCCGGTACCAGTTATCCATGAGTGAGATCTGCTGATCACTGCCGATATCCATCAGATTGATTAGCTGTAAATTTTTAATTTATTTACGGTGAGTGCTATTGGCTATATTATATGACATGTTTGTTTGGGTTTGCTTCAGAGCTCTTGCATGCCTGCTCAGTGTGAAGGGAGGAGGGGACGAAACACAAGGGCTCGGGGATTGTGGAAAAAATAATTATTTGACTGATATTGAAATCATGATCAATAAACATTTATTTCAAAAATTTGTATTTATTCAACTACCACAATTCAACTTTAAATATAACTTAAAGGAACAACCAGAAAATAAATTAGTAACTAGTAAAATACTAACACAGCACATTAAAGTCATAGAAGTTGAAAGAAAGAAAAAAAAACTTAAGAAAAATAAATATATTAGTGGCTAAAAACATGCCAATGCTTTTAGCCATGACTGTTTTTTCTATAATAGATGTCTAAAAAAATAATAATAATAATCCTCATTTTCTCACATTTAGCAAATAGAAATAATTTTGGTAATCCTAACTGACCTAAAACAGGAAACGTTTAGTCTGATTTCATGTCAAAGTCAGGAAAAAGCGTGTCTTTTTATACAGTCAAAGTCAGGAAAAAGCGTGTCTTTTTATAGAGCCAATGACTGTATCTGCTGCTCCTGCTGTGTGCGCCTTGGCCTCTTAGGGGCAGTGTGGCTTGATGCATGTGATGCATGCATGGAGCTACTCATTTTCTGTAAACTCAACTAAAAATTTAAAAATTAAAAAAGAAGAAGAAGAAGAAAGTCGCGATATAATGTTAATAAACTTGTTTTTCACAGAATAGGAAGAATATATGCCCGTGAGTATTGTATTACTTCTCTGTACGGTGTTTGTGTGAATATTCGTTATTTCAAGGTAAATCCCTCCTGTGACCAAATACTAATACGAGCTAGCCCGTCAATAGGATTTTCCATTGACTGTTAGCATTAATTTGATGATTTCTAAAACAATGTGTGTCTTGTATTTAAATATAAAATGAGGGCAATCATTTTTGTTGTGTGCTTAGTTTTACAGTCAACTCCAACTGGGGTGGGTGGGGTGGGGGCAATAAACAGCTTAAAGCACGCGCAGGGAGGGCAGAATGACATTCTACAGGCTGTAAAGTACGAGCTGCTGTATGTGGTTAGCAGCGTTAGCTTTGGCTATCGAAGCTCGAATGCGTGCCCGCTTATCCAGTCAGGCTGTACTGGTCACAGTTTCTCCTTGCGTCAGTCTTAAAAAAAAAAAGTGGGACGTACATCCTTATAACATTTACTTACTTACTTGTGGCCCTTTAAAAAAAAATGTCGCAAAAAGCTCAAAGAAAAAGGCAAAACACACGCAGACTAAGTTGGTGAAATCAGGTCTATTTAGGTGCGCTGGCAGCTCACATTATATGCTGATGTCACGAGTTGACAGCTAAGGCAGTATATTTCTGTAAAATTTGGTTGAACTACACATTTTACAAATGTGAAAAGTGTTCCCCTTTTGTACATTGGTACAGTGGGTCCAACACCATCTATTCCAACTTTCTTTTCTCTCGGCATTTTGAAAAGTGCAATCTAACAATAGCATGCAGGCCTTACACGCCACGCTTACCATCTCCGAGGCTTTGCACAAGGGGCATTGCAGGTCACACTTGCTAATACAATGCAAACAGCTGTATCTCCAGTCTGCTCCCAGAGCAATGAGTCAGCGCTCTTCTCACCAGATACTTTCCAAATCACAAGAATTGACAAATCAGTCAGTCACACAGGTAGTCAACACTAAAGCCCAAATAAGAGGTACAGCTATTATCTGAGATGACTAACAGTCCCATCTGCACACTTAGGCATCATGAAAGAGCGGACGCAAAATATTTATCTTGCCTAAGTGGTCTGGTCGGCTCAGAACCCCAATCCTGTCCACTTAGTCTGGCTGGTTCCCACAAGAGATGATGTTGTAAGTACAGGTGCTCCTTATTCTGAAGCGTTGGCAGATTCCTAAGGACATTCCTTTGTTCATTCAGGAAACTAGTGGGAAAGCAGCACAATGTGCCTTTGGCTCAGACACCTACCTTCTGATTCATTGCTGACTGCGTGGATTCTTGTAAAACAAGGTATGACGGGCGTTGTCATCGCAGAGAACCACAACAGAGAGCAGATGTTAAAAAGTGAACATTTAAAAGGCAACAACCTCCTACAAACTGGTATGGTTTTCTTTTTTGAATTTTAAAAAGATTGTACAGTAAACACTAGCTATTCGCTAGTGATAGGGACCGAGCCCTTCCGCGAATAGCAAAAAAGAGTGAGCAATTGACATCCCCCTAAACATATTTATAATTGCCTAGATCAATGTTCTCAAACTTTTTAAACCAAGTACCACCTAAAAAACTCCTTAAGCTCCAAGTCCCACCATCACAACCAATATTCAAATACAGTAGCATAGGCCAGACAAAGGATTTATTCCTAAAAAGTATATTAAATATTATTGTAAGCCAGTGGAACACAGTTTGAACATTAAGATTGCGCTTTTCAACTAGTTAAATATATATATTGACCATGAAAGTTAAATAAAAATATTACCTCATTAAAAGTTTAAAAAAAACAATTGTTCTTAAAGATTAAATGCAAATGTATTGTACTTAAAAGTTAAACACAACTGAACTGTACTTAGGCAGTGATTCTTGTGCATACCACTAGAGGGAGCCTGCATACCACACTACAGGTATGCGTAAAAGACGTTGTGAATCACTGGCCTGTATCAATAGTACCACAGACTATTATCCCCAAAACACTTTTACTTAATTTCAAACTTACCTTACAACATTAGCCTTAAAAATAAATGGTTTACAGATTATTTGATTTTGAAAAAAAATGCACAAGAAAAACAACAAATTCCACACAGGAAGGCCGGAGCAGAGATTTGAATCCGACCCTGTGAAGTGTAAAGCAGACGTGCTAACCACAAGATGGTGCTGCCTGTCTTAATTCATTTTCACCATATTAACAAACTACCTTTCACTTTTTAAAATGTACTTTGATACACGCTGCCACTTCCCTAGAATGCAATTTTTTGAATGTTTGTCATTGTTTTCAACGCATGACTAATATCCAAAATTGTCTCCTTCTGAGAGAATAAGCCAACAATGCAACAGAGCTGCACACTTGAGCTCCAAGCAAGGAATGTTTTTGGCACCAAGATGAGTCAATTCCAGACAACACGGGGAAGAATCATTTGACCTTTGGCACCGTCCGCCCCCCAGAACTTCAGGAATCTATGCACCTGTTGTGGTTTTGGCCAGGTTATAGATGGAATCAGAAAAATGTAAATAAATATTCTAACATTCTTAACTAAATATACCGTAGAAGCGCAAATATGCTGTTAATATTATGACATAAAACTCCCTTTGTCAATTTACACAAATGCACAGTGTGACACAGCAGAGGGCACTTAATTTATCCAACTTTTCAATTACCACACAAGTAAAAAGAAGTTAACAACTATCAAACAGACTAACAACATGTATGTGGTTATTAGGGTTGTAACAATATGTGATTCACTATTGCAGAGTCTCTGTAAAAGAGATTCAGGACTAATGCAGGGTACACACTCGGGCTGCAACTGTCAATTTTTTTGGGAATCATGTATTCTACCAATTATCCATCAATTAATCAAGTAGGCCTAATCAGATAAAAATGTATTTTGTGATATTAAACACAATCACATGTGCATGTGAGGTGCAGGTATTATTTGTGTTCACTTGGGGTCGCCATCCTCATGTTTGACTGTAGGATCTGTGACTTTGGGCGTGTGTGGCTTTAAAAAGCAGGGCCTGGCATGTGGAGTGAATTGGCATAATTTGTGGTTATGGTCATTTTCTTAAAAAATTTTCAATAAAGCGATTGAAAGTGGACCAGCGGCTGTGCTGGTCCTTGACCAACTGCAGGAACATTACAATAAGTTTTAACTCGTGAAGATAGGCTATATAAATTAGTTATAATCGTTAACAATGTTTACATTAGATGTGCTGTTGTGGTACACGTTGCACTTTATTTTCCTTGTTAAGTGTAAAATTGTCCCAAACTCTTTCCTCCTGGCTCAACACCATCAAGACAAATTATTTCCACACGGAGTGTTGGTTTTTCTTGGGCTCTCACATAAAAAAATAAAAAATCAGTCAAGATGTTTAAAATTTGTTTGTGCGTACCCCGCTTCTTAGTGCTGTGGCATGGAGGACAGAGCTTTGAGGATGGAGCTACATTCAAAGTGATAGACCAAAGGCGAGGACTTGGCCCCTCTAAAAAAAGCGTGTTATGCTGAACTGTAAGAGCATGCCAAACGTGTGCTGTGTTCCCAGCTTGGTTGTGCTTACCGTGGTCAACTCACGGGCATGGAGGGGAGTCGTCTCTGGTTGCTATGAAAGAGTCCTTTATAAATGTAGCTTTTAACTCGTGAGTTAAGCCTCTTGTGAAATTCTATCAGTGTAAACAGAGTGCACTGATACCACTCAACCCCCCCCCCCCCCCATAAATAAATTTAATAATAGTTGAAGAAACAATTTTTACGGGCTTCTGATTTCAAAACTAGGTTATCCATCAATTTGTCGTGTGTATGCAATGATAGTAGGCGATCATAAATTTATATGGGTTCACAGTATATGTTCAATACCACTTTTTTTCAGACTGATACCAGTAAGTATTCACGAGTACTTTACCACTAGTACTTTTGATACGTAACATTTCAATTAACACAATGACAGATAAATGTGAACAAAGACCTTTCTTTCGTTCTGACGCACATGATGATTCGATATGTCCAACCACCGCAGTGTAGCGGCAACTACTGGCAAGGAGGACTTGCCCGATGTCAGATTTGTTTTTGTCTTAAGTATCGCTGGCTGGTATTGACAGCCTTCAGGAGAACCCTATACCTTGAAATAAGCCTGAATTGACCCGATACCGATACCTGGTATCGGTGCTCGCCCATCGCTAGTTCAGTCATAACGGCCCTACGATGGAAACCATAACGACGACGTGGCCCACAACAAAACTGAGTTTGATACCCCTGTCATATAGTGACAGGCAGAACAATTAAATGCTCTTCCATTGGATGGCAAAAGGTACAATAAAGCTGTGCATCCACCTGTTACCATTCATAGAAAAGATCATGACTTCCTCCAAATATATCAGCTTTGTGTTCAATTAATATTGATATTTTTCATGCTATTTTTGTTTGGTGGTTTACCATGAGGTTTTCTGATGTAAAACAGGTGCCTTGGCGCAACAAAGGTTGGAAAACACTGGTCTAGATCGGTTCAATAAATCTCCTAAATAAAACCTCATGCATAACATTGACTCCATAAACTTTCATCTCTTGATTAATGGAAACTTTTTTCATCTTTTTGGCTTCAAACACTACCACAATGGGTTTGAATTAAAACGAACAAGATGTGCTCTATCTACAGAATTTCAGCTTTAATTTGAGGGTATTTGAATCCACATCGGGTAAACGGTGCAGGAATTATAACAGCCCATGTATATCGACCACTTTAATGCCTACTCTACTACTTTTATGGGGACTGGCTAGATTCATGCTGGCATTGCGTATCCTCAGGTTGCTGAAGTCGGTCTGACACATCTCTCTCAATAACAAATGATGACTCACAAACGTGAAGCCAAAAGCTAATTTATTTTTAGCATTGTCGCGTGTCTTTTGACGTAGTACTGAAAATATCTGACAGCCAATAAAGTTATTTTTTTTAAAAACATGTCGGCGGTGTGGGACAGACAACACGTAATGCCTGGATCAGACTACAAGACAAATTTTGTCTTTCACGACTACAATAAAATCTTGTATTCCGATACCACCGCATCCCCGTCTTTTACGATCATGGGGCTTTATCTTGTCAACTCAAACGCGACCGGATACACTCGTTACCACAGCCACGACAAAAACAATCGATCGCATTGTGTGTATTATAAGAACAAAATGGGGGAAAACGTGTGCTGGTGGTCACCGGTGCTTGGGACATTATGTTCATTTAAGGCTTGCTTGAGGTATGTTCACATACTTTTAATACGATTTGGCTTGCAAGCAGGCAACAAAACGTTATGTAGCCTACCAAGCTAGTGCTAGCACTAACGGTTGTACCGCCAGTATGTCAAACCATGCTCTGAAGTTTCGGTGTGTGGGAAGTAATTTAATTACAATAAAGTAATTCAACTACAGTATATCCATTATTTCTCTCACGTTGCAATTTTGGTTTGACCTGACTGATTAGAATACAAGACCTGACAAGAGCAGTGATTTCCAATTTTTATTGAGCGAAGGCACATATTTTACAGTTGGAAAATCTCACGGCACACCAACAAACAAAAATGTCACAAAAAAGTAGATGCACAGTAATTACTGTATGTACTTCCTGCCATCTAATAGAAGAGCATTTATTTGTTCTGTCTGTCACTATGCCTCACTGGCATAAATAGAGGAACAAAGATACATTATTTCCTGTTATTGAATAATTTTTTGAGCAGTTAAGTAAAATTTTATAATTTCCCACGGCATACCTGAAGATTGCTCATGGCACACTATTGTGCAACGGCAAACTGGTTGGGAATCACTGGACGGGAGAATGAATACTTTTGAAGATACTAAAATACAGTAAAGCATATCCAGTAAATGGACAAGTCATTTAAATAGACACATTGCTCCATCTTGTGATCGGATCGGTCGGTGATCGGTTATCGCTTTTTTTAAACTCGTTGATCGGCCCTAAAAATCTTGATCGTGTAAAGCCTAGTTATATATATCCTGCGACTGACTGGCGACCAGTCCAGTGTGTACTTGGGCTCTTGCCTTAAGTCAGCTGACCCCAATGTTGACAAGCACTTCAGAAAATGGATGGACGGATGAATTCTTCAGAAAAATTTTGAAGTCTTACAAGGTTTGCTGACGTCACGCATGATAAAAGTTTAAACTCCAGGTTTGGTTACCATATTTCGCTACATCGAGTTCAATTAACACCCCCATGCTGGTAAAGTCTCCCTTGTCTGTTGCAGATGAATAGCATGCAACATTTTATGTAGCACAATTAAATCTTATTTACATTGTCAAGAGCTACCGTGTTTCTCCTGAGCCATTTTACTCCACCCTTAAAAACAAATGCTTATCTTAAATCTTCGATAAGGCTTGGCATATTAACTTAGTAATTAGCACACAGGCTGACAAGGCCTTACGCAACACTTATTGAATGCTACTTGAAGGGGACATATTTCGGAAATTACCTCTTTAATGGCTTGTATCCAAATAGTTGGATCTATGTAGTGTATTCTCACCCAGTAAGTGTGAAATTAAACAACAAAGTAACTCTTTTGTAATCTGCCTACTTCTGAAAATGTGTCTGAGTGAACACTTACGTTTCTCCACATATGACATGATCAGCTAGACTGGGTTAAGTTTCAGAACTGCTTTCAAGCAACCTCTGGATATCCACCATGGGTGCAATGCCCTTGCTATCATGTCAAAGCCCATTAATCACAGATTAGTGTTGGCTAACAGCGGAAGCTTCTGAGCGGCAGACAAGTGATTGCTCTGTGAAGTTGTTGATAGGCTGTGTGGTATTTGTTTTTGGTGATAAGTCCATGCACCACATAGACACAGTGCAGTGAATGAACTGCCGCCTCCATGAGTTCAAATGCTCTGATGGTCTTTACGGGCGTTTGGTTTTTGTTCCACAATCTGGAGTCTGCTTCCGCAGGTAGAAGCAAGCACACTCACTGGCGAGATCCAGGCTGCTCTTACGCATACACTTGCCAGCGAGATGATGAATGGCAGCCCACGGAGCCTTACCCCCTGGTTGTCATGGCAATTAATGCCACACTCGCCACTGGCCCAGCAGTGTATGGGGCAGGATGAGGGTTGGCTAAATTGCACGATATCCCTTGGCACCAGTAATTGTGGTTTTAGAAATAACAGATATTTGAACACTAACAGGGGAGCAACACGTAAACACATAATGTAACAATACTCACACTAGACATATATAAATCTTACATCTTGTAGTAGTAGAAGTTCATTTGTGTCTGCATGACTGTGTTATACCCACTCCCAGAGGTGAAGGCAGGCACACCAGAAAGAGCAGCACAATGAACTGGAATGCAGCAAATTATGATGCACAAACTGCTTAATTCTTTACATTATGTTTAATGATGTTAAGATTCTAACAGTATAGTATGAAAGAGTTCTATTTTTCCTTACCAAAGAACGAGGACATAAATGAAGCTGGAGTGGATTAAGGGAATTTTGAGTCCTTTCAATGGGGAACGTGAGCTTGAGATAAGAGTGGTTTGAGTTACTCGCATCTCAAGGCACCACTGTACATTTAAAAAGTAAGCATCGAGGAGGAAATCAGATGACAGGTGTCATTCAATTGTCGACTCAATTTATTGACATAAGGCCCAGCAGGGCGTGTGGTGCCTGCCTATGGTGTTGTGGAGGATTATTCATAAATGGCAGAGGCACAGGACGTCGGGATATTACAAAGCGGATTAGTAACCGAGGGACGATGTCGAACCTGTCAACAGCTGACTCGATCCCCGCACACATTTGCCTGGTCAGAAAGTTACCTGGTAAGGGGGCGGCGGCTCCAGGTCGGGGTCGGCGCCGTCTCCGTAGCTGGCCCGGTCCGACTGAGATTCGTGGAGCAACGACATGTCGTCCGAAGTTGGCGACTTGAGGCAGTTTCCCATGTTCGGCCGAACTCCTTCCTTATGTTTCCCTCGGCGTCGTTTCTCTTACGTAACACAACGAAAATTTCACAGGCCACTTCTTTCACTGATGTTTTTATGAGCAGCGGCGGCTTTCCAACACAAACGGATGACGTCTGTCCTCCTCTCCCCGACGACGGGAGGTGTGCCTTCGACTCAACAGCACAGCATCCCTCGAGCTAGCCGCTAGCCACACAAAGAGCTAGCTCGCTCCGGCTAGCTAGCTGGAACACTCGCTTTTCGGCTAGAAATACACGCGAATCAGGCTCTTCAAATCCATGAAGTGAAGCCAGGCGAAGAAAGGCCCGACAACCCTCATTCAAACAAATAGTAGTTTCACCCGGAAACCCTCACTTGACTGTCAGGGACTTTCCAGTTTTCAGTCGCACTCGACATCGACAAAAAAGACGGGTGCTGTAGCAACACCAAGCATCGCCCACCGTGAAATCAGCCAATCGGCGCCTGAGTACATACACGCAGCAATTGTTCGCAGCCAATCGGATCGATCACATTGTAATTCTTTGCGAACATAAACAAGAGCGCCGTCTGAGGTGCAATTTGGAAGCATTTTAATTTTTTAAATGGCCGACTACACTCTGAACTCGTCACCAGTCAGTCGCAGGGCACATATAGACACGGACAACCATTTGCACTCACATTCACACCGTCACTGAGTGGAAACTGTACCCACGCTGCCCGCACCAAAGTCAGACGAGTGTACCACTGTTTCTTTAGTCTTTAGTGAGATTTTTCATGAGTATTCTGAAGGTAGTCAATAACATGACTTGAATTATCTTAAACAACTTGCCCAAAATTACACAACAAATGGCATAAAAACAGTGGTTCTTCAACTGGGGTCCCCGCTCCCCCGGGGTCTGCAAAGTATTTTGCAATACATTATGTTGTATTATTGAAAAAAAAAATGCATACATACGGGGAAACCAATTACTCTTCTCTACCTTAGCTTTTGGCTAGTTAAAAGTTCTGATATGATTGCGTGAATAAAGTTTTTATGAACAAAAAGACTCAAATTAAATAAAATGCTGTACAAGAAAACACAAAACAGTGGTTCTCAAACTGAGGTCCCTGGAACCGTGGGGGTCTGCAAAATAATTTGCAATAAATTATGTCGTAACATTTAAAAGAAGTGTATACCCACATATGGGGACTGGTGTACCAATGAAACAAAAAACCTTAGCTGTAGGGCCATTAAAAGCTGATGAATAAAGTTGTTCTTTTTTTTATGTATATATAACAAACTATTACTATTACATATTACTGAAATGAAGTCCTATTTTTTTTCTCGAACAAAACAGATTTTTTGTTTCAAAAATAGTCCTATTTCTTTGAGAATAACAGCATCCTTTCCAGAATTAATAAAAGATGTAATATTACGAGAATAAAGTTGTATTTTTTAAATTCACTTGTCCAAATGACTTTCTTCCCTCTTTGACTTTAATATTATAATAATATTATGGCTTTATGCTGTGAAAATATGACTTTATTCTCACAAGATTATGAGTGTTTATCCCGCTAAAATACGTTTGTCCTTGTGAAGATGAAAACTTTTTGGGATTGAAAAAATATTACTTTATTTTCATAACATCACAACTTTTTTCTCCTTAAAATCGGAATATATCATAAAATAGTATGACATCTCTACTCATATACCAACTTTGTTCTGCGAAATAGGCAACTTTTTAGTGTATTTAGGGATACACATGGTAGTTACGTTTATTTTTGTTAAAAGTTTGAGAACCCCTGGCATAAAAGACAATACATTTTATTTTTTTGTTTTCGTGAGCTTCTTCTCATAATTCCATTTTAATTTAAATTAAAAACATTCAGTATATACAGGAATGTCATTATGCTCAGTGGTAGCCTTATCTATTGCTCAATGCAAATATCACAATGTCACAAAGTTTCATGTTAAAATGTCCAGGTGCAACATAAAGGAAAATACATCATAATACACACTAGAAAATAAAATATAAGTTGTTATTGTAATATTAAGACACATGGAGGAACATTTAAAACATCATGAAAACCAAACCTCCCACTTAACATGAATAACAGTTCTAACGTGAAACACCATCTTGTGTTTCAAGGTTTTCAACCATCATGATGCTGGGGCCCGGCCCATTAAGTCATCCAATCATATTAACATGGTTTCTCTCCTTTCACTATGACATACTGTATTTGTTCAGATACATAATTACACTTTGACATTCCTGTTAAATACAACGATTCAACCCCCTTTACAGGAGGTTGTAATCAAGCACAGCTGATACAGGTGGGCAGCAGGTTAAGGTTCACACTGTAGTGCTTGTCATTTCCCTGTTAAAGATGCAACAGGCGGACAAACACGCGGTCCCCTCACTGCTCCAAGTGAATGGTCTGTTTGTTCAAGCTCAAGTGCTGCTGGATTCTGTCCCACTGGTGGGGGTGGGGGCAGAAGTAAAGGAGGAGGGCTGCCTTTTTAAAAGACACACGGTCATCTGTCCTCTTACAACAGAACAATTTGGGTATAAGGTTCCATTTACTGTATATAAAGCTGCACTCTGGATTCAGTAACTAAGGATGACAGAAATGTTCATCACACTTGTATTGTAAGGGAAAAGTTGGCTAAATGCTTACTTAGCTGTCAGCACATAATGCGTGCATTTTCTTACTAAGGGCAGGAGTTCTACAGATGACCACTAAATGAAATTAAATTGATCATGTAGTCGTAGCTATAGTCATAAACTACAGGTGCATCTAGATAAATTAGAAAATTTTAGAAAAGTTCATTTTAGTAGTTCAATTAAAATGTGAAACTCATATAGATTCATTAAACACACTGGAAATTATTTTTCCAGAGGGCCAATTCCGACCTACGTTTGCAAAAAAAAAAAAGAAAAAAATTAAATTAAATTTAAAAAAAATAGATTATTATTTATGTAATATGATTTATTGACATTGTGCATTTGGAGTTTTTGCTAACTGTAAGATATGGTTTGGACATGAGCAGTAGCGGTACAGTGGATATATTGACAGAAGGATGCTGGAAATTGAGCCGCATGGGTGGAAGCAAAGAGGAACACCAAAGAGGAGATTTATGAATGTGGTGCACAGAGCTGGAGTAAGAGCAGAAGACAGGAAGACGATGTTTCGCTATGGCACCCCTGAATAAGACGTTAGCTTTGAAAAAAAACATGAAATACTTCACTCTGTGTGTAGTTAATCTATGTAATAAACAAGTTTCACTTTTTTAACTGAGCTACTGAATTTTTACATTTAGATGCACACACACACACACACACACACACACACACACACATATATAATATAATATATATATATATATATATATATATATATATATATATATATATCCATCCATCCATTTTCTGTGCCGCTTTTCCTCACTAGGGTCGTGCTGGAGCCTATCCCAGCTATCTTCGGGCGAGAGGCGGGGTACACCCTGAACTGGTCACCAGCCAATCGCAGGGCACATATGAACAAACAACCATTCGCACTCACATATATGGGCAATTTAGATGGAAATGGGACAATTTAAAATTCCCATCTAAATTCCCATCTCTCTCTCTCTATCTATCTCTCTCTATATATATATATATATATATATATATATATATATATATATATATATATATATATATCCATCCATCCATCCATCCATCCATTTTCTGAGCCGCTTCTCCTCACTAGTGTCGTGGGCATGCTGGAGCCTATCCCAGCTATCATCGGGCAGGAGGCGGGGTACACCCTGAACTGGTTGCCAGCCAATCGCACGGCACATACAAACAAACAACCATTCGCACTCACAGTCACACCTACGGGCAATTTAGAGTCTCCAATTAATTAATGCATGTTTTTCGGATGTGGGAGGAAACCGGAGTGCCCGGATATAACCTACCCACGCACGGGGAGAACATGCAAACTCCACACAGATGGGGCCGGGGATTGAACCCTGGTCCTCAGAACTGTGAGGCTGACGCTCTAATCAATCTTCCACCGTGCCGCGCATATATATATAAATGTATGTATACACACACACATAGTACGTGTCTATATACGTGTGTATGTATATGTGTATACATATATATAGATAAATATACACACACTACCACCTTAACGCTGCACAGACCAACTTTTTTTTTTCTTATTAGCTGTAGCGGCACAACCCCGAAAAAAAGCTTTGCTCCTTGAGTGCTCCGTTATTTGAGGCACATGCCTGGACATGCCTCAGCTTCCAATTGATTGAGGAAGTGAAGGCCAGCCAGTGCACGTGTCACACGCTAGATGACACGCTTGATGATCGCCATCAGTGCCACATTGGCACGCCATTGGCGGCAGTTGCTAGTAAAGGAGAAACAAACATGCAAAGGAAAATAAAAAAAATATCCCCTGTTCCTCTTCCCCAAAACCCTCCTGAAGAAGAGATCATTCCAAAACTGTGACGGGGCTGCCTAAAGCCAAGTGGTGCATTGAGGGAGGATGCAGAAGCAGGATCTCAGCTCTTGTGTGCACTCCTCGCTCTTTATGGGCTTGAGGGCACGTAGACTCCATTTTCTCTCGCACCTTTGGCTTTGTGCAGGGCAGCCTGAATACGGAATTGAGTCCGGGATTCCATGGAGTAGTTTTTGTAATTTTGCCTGTACATAAACATAATGTTTAGTTAGCAATCACACTGAGAAAAATGTTATGTATTGTTTGTGCACAAATTTAAAGCATATACAGTGGAAGTTAAACATTTAAATGCCGCCGAAGTTACAATTTGGAATTTTAGTACAATTTTTGGGAAAACAGAACCCTCAATCATACAATTTTGTATGTTTTTTATTTTATTGTTTATTTATTTTACTTGACTTTAATCTCAGTGAGCATCTTAAGGATTTTTCTTTGGCTTTTATTTGCAATGCCACCACAGAATGACAAAGAAGAAAACTGTGAGAACTCAACATGTAACTCAAATTTGCAGGAGATACGGAATGAGCCCTGTTGAAAAAAGCAAAAATCATAGAGTAATTGATGTCCACCCAAAATGGTTTGAAATTGCCTCTGGAAGCCACATGATGGCTGTAAAGCACTTTTTTTCTATTATGCAAGGCTGTGGTCTTACTAAATAAAGCGCCTCCCCTGACTTCAATATAGTATATATTGCTTTGGCCTGAGCACATAATTTTTTTATTTTTCTTTTCTTTTTTATTTTAAAGGTCCCATGCTGTCAAAATAATTTCCCCCCCCCCCATTGTTTTATGCATAACATAGGTCAAAATTAGTCAGTGACCTGGTAAAAAGGATCTCCAAGCAGATATCTGTGTTTTGTTTCTAAATACATTAAATATGTTTGAAGATAAGTGCTGAAAACATTTTTAAAGACTTATAACAATATAGTGCTGGATTGTTGAGATATAGCTGAACCATCTTTCTCACCGTTTGAATTTTCCTGATTTTGTGGGCAGGGCTAAAACATAGGCGTATAGTTTCTAGCGCAAGTTCCCTACCCCACTACACAGTATAAGGACAAAGTGACGTCATTTCGTTTGGCTCCTCAGTTGAGTGTTAGCTGTGCTTAGCTTCCATAACAAGGCCCATTTACCACTCCAGCATGCAGTTAGCAAGCTAACCATGGCTACACCCCGAAAATGTGTCTTTGCTGGATGCCTCAATTTACAGAACAGCTCGGTGATTCTTTTTTTTAAGGTCCCCAAAAATGAGGAAGTAAAAAGCGATGGATTTACTTTTTATTAAAGACACACGTGAATAGCGAGCTGAACATCAACACCACGAGTCGACTCTGCAGTGCGCATTTTACGATGGATAGTTTTGTAAACTTTCACCAGAGACAACATGGCTTTGTGGGTACCTTGATACTAGTGAATAAAAAAAGCAATGGATTGACTTTTTGAAGATACACGCAGATGGCGAGCTTAACATCAACACTACCACCAGCCGACTGCAGTGCGCATTTTACTACGGATAGTTTTATAAACTTTCACCAGAGACAACATGGCTTCGTGGGTAACTTGATACTAGTGAATGTGGTAGTAATATACTATTACTATATATTACAGTAATTAATATATATATACACAATAGATGGATGCTGAAAGCCATACATATAACACAATAAAATGAATAACGGTAAGTAAATCAACCACTGAGCATGCCTTCTTGTGCTGCTCGCTGTTTATTCTTACACTAGTTCATCACGTGCCGTTCAGAACCTCGAAAAGTCGTATGTTGTGACTGTCATAAAACGAGGACCCCCTGTATTGCCCATTTTAGCACTGACTCACTGAGATGTATTAGAGTTCCCTGTCACTTACTTTGCTGTTTCTAGTAGTTTTACAGCTTCATCGTTCCGGCCTTGTTCCAAACATAACAAGCTGTGCTCCAGCATTGCATTGGGAACTAGGTAGTGGTCATACTTGATCTGGGTCTCACTGCAGAAGAAATGGGTGTGATCATTTTTAATAAATAACATACAGATAGAGCATCTATATACGGTCCATTAATGACAGGTACGTTTGTCTGTGAAACGCTTACTTGCAGAGGACAAGAGTAAAGTAGTGTTCGGCCTCATCGTGATGCCCCAAGTGCTTGAGACACAGTCCCTTCAGCAAGCTCAGCAGACACTGATCGTCAAAGGAGAACTCGGACCCTTACAGATGACGAAACTAATTACAAAACTGAGAAGGAACATCCTAATTTATTGTATGTTGATGTTTCCTCATACGTTCCCTGCTTTCAAGTTTTGCCTGCGCCTCGTCCAGTGTCTTCAGCATGTTTTCACTCAGCTCTTTGTGCTTGCCGATGATCGTATAGCCGTTCCAAATGTACATCATCTCCTGGACAAGAAGTGCAGCGAATCAGCCAAACGTCTGTCAACTGTCTTTCTCACCAGATATCCAACACCATAGGTTACATACTTATCCATGATTAGGACGATACATTACATTTCCCTTAATTTTATTTACAGTAAATATTAAAAGTCTACACACCGCTGTTCAATCACCAGGTTTTTGTGATAGAAAAAGTAGATTAAGTTAAATAATTTTCCCACCATTAACATGACCTAAAACCTGTACAACACAATTGAAAAGAGAGGGAAGTAAAAATAACTGAAATACTGTGGTTGCACAAGTGGTCACACCCTCTTAAAACTGTGAGTGTGGCTGTGTTCAGAATTAATCAATCACATTCAAACTCATGTTAAAAGGGAGTCAGCAAACAACGGTCACAAATTTAAGTGCCTCTGGTGAACCCCAAATAACGTTAAGATGTTCTCGTAGGCATACATTGGATATATAATTATGTTAAAAAGGTGACATACATGAATTTTCAAAGGTTATTTTTGAAAAAAATACATTCGCTTGCTGTTTGAATTCTAGAAAAGTGGGTCATGACTATGGAGGACCAATATGGAAGACTAACAGTGCCAAAATAAAATTAACAAATACATCATTAAATAAATAAATATTGTATTCAATTATTTTGATATTTATTCAATTATTTCACATTTTATTTCAATATTTATTTCATTACTTGGTGCATTGAGGCATGATAGGACAAGAAGTCCTTCCCCAAACTGTTGTCACAAAGTTGAAAAAATACAATTGTCCAAAATTAAGAATTAAGATTAAAAGTGAAAGAAACCTAAACTCAATTGCCCAATAAAGAGGTACAGTGGAACCTCAATAGAACGGACCAAAAGGGGCAGGGGGGGGGGTCGCCCGATATAGTCGACTGTCTGACAGACCATTGAAGCGCTTTTTTTTTCAGGCCATATGCACCCATATTATTTGTACAGTACAAAATTATTGTTTTGTAGGTTTTTTTCGTGGCTTAAAATGCCCAGTACAGTAAAAAGTTATTGTTAATAAATATAAAAAAAGCTTGAAAATGCTGGAAAGGTTCACATTTTATCCAAACTTACCACGGCGGTTTGCATGCTCATGGTGGCATTGTTGACGTACAGTACTCATCATGGACGAGTCGCTTTCATGAGGCGTGAGGTATTAGTTTGCTTCCTAGTTCCAAATATGTTGCCAAAGGCGAACGGCTTGACAAAAAAAACTGTTACTGTACCAAAAATAGCATGTTCCAGACTCCAGAGGCTCCTCAGAGTTAACACTGCCACCATGCAACTCTCTCTCTATGCACTGCGAGTTGATGTACAATAGACAATAGATATATCCATCATGACATGGCCACCACGTCCATGCCCCACATTCATAGGCATGGGAATCTTTTGGAATTTATCTTTTATTTTTTTGTATATCTGTGACCCTGTAGTACGTCAGTCCCTTGTCAACGGCAGTTTAAGTGACAAATAAAAACTATTTTTGGAATTGTTCAGTCCCGACGGTCTGTATTATCCAATATCCATTATATTGGGGTCCATTTTATCAATGTTCCACTGTATGTCAAAATATGTTTGCCCATATGTCAAATAAAGTCTTGTATGTTACACCCATGCACTGCGATTTGCTGGCGACCAGTTCAGGGTGTACCCGTAGATAGCTGGGATAGGCTCCAGCACGCCTGCGACCCGAGTGAGGATAAGCGGTACAGGAATTGGATGGATGGATGGATGTTACACCCACGGAAGAAGCACTGACCAGTGGTGGGACAGGAAGAGGAATGGGGTTTTCTGTGAGGTAGCGACGAGCTTTCCTGATGGCAAACTTCTCTGTGGGTAAAGACTTGCCCGCAATTTTCTGCTTCAGTCCCTGCACCTGCCTGCAATGTACATCATATACTGTATATATATAAAAAATGAAAAAAAATCATGATCATCTGTCTTTGATAAGATTACTTACATATCCAGCATAGTATTTAAAAACAACATAAATTTTAGATTTTAATTTAGATCATATACATAGGTTTTAGTCCAGGTTCTCCTCTACAAAGCACAATTGTTAACTTGATGAAGGCATTATGATGGCACCGTTTTATATCGACCATAGTTAATGATCCCCATTTGACTACGTATGAGAGGAATATAAAAACTTCGACGACCTGAACAGAGTGAGCGCGGTCTCCCCGAAGGTTAGACAATCCTCCTCTGTCAGCATGCTGAGGTAGGCTGCTTTCATGTACGCATAGGTGGCCTGAGGGAGGAAAAGAGTGGTTACTGCTGCAGTCTCACACAACCCTCTTTTACAGAATGAAAAAGGAAACAAAAAGAAGAATATACAGGTCCAGGGGCTTGCTTTCTCAGCAATGGTGGTATTATAGGTTTTTTTGGTCTCAATAAAAGAATACAGAGGGATGGCATATTTTTTTCCTGACAGACTCCTACGACTTGCCAAAAATATTATCTATCGATCCACTTTGTACATTATAGCGTTTGTCCTCATTTAGAGAGGCACAGTACCCTCTGCACCGGTCCCCAGCCAATTTGAAGGGCAAATACAGACAAACCACAATTCACACTTACATAAACACCTCAGGGCAATTTAGTCTTGAGTTGAATTGACATACATGTTGTTTGAATGTGGGAGGAAGCAGGAGTGCCGAAAGAAATCTCACACAAGTGTGGGGAGATTAAAAAAACTCCAAGGAAGGCCAGAGCTGATATTTCAACCCTGAATGGCAGAATGGTCCACCGTGCTGCCCAAGTGATTTATTTTAACAATAATAGGATACAATCAGTGTATTTTGGAGGCCTTTAGGCAAGAGTATTGGTCTGCAAACACCCCACTATCTTGCTCAAAAAGTAAACTTTTTTTGTTTTCCAATTAAATTGCATGCTGATAGCCCACCTTGGACCAGGAGTTCTCCTTGCTGAGTAGGTCGGCGTAGAAGTAGGCCATTTTCCAGTGTCGCTGATATGTGAAGCACCACATCAGCTCCCAGTAGCACATGTGATGGAACTGCTTCCACTCCTGCTGCGCCTCGCAGCACTCCTCAAAACGCTTGATAGCCTGACAGAGAGACACACGTCAACATCACTGTGTTTCGTTTGCTTTGTGTTCAGGGTTACATTTGAATGTTGATATTGTCCCCACTTCACAATATTGTCCCCACTGATGATCGTCTCTTTGTCTGCATGTACTGTTAACAGTCCAAAAGCACCATGAAAATATGATTTGTTACTTTGCGCTCTATAATTCGTAGACCAATGATACCTGTAATCTAAAATGTCTGCCATTTTGAGTAACGAGTAATCTAACACGTTACTATATTCAGAAGTCAGATTTCAGTTAGTCTATCAAGTCAATGTTTGTTACTACTAATTATGCAATAACTCATAATAAGCAATCAAAGGCTACTGATGGCTTGAAGAATGTCATGTCCAACAGCAATTTGCTAGGTTGGCAAGCCCCCTTCTACCATCTATTGTGTGTGTGCGACGGGGGAAGGAATCAGGAAAAGCAGTGAAACTATTCTGTCTTTCCACCTCTCTCACATACACACACACTATGACATCACCATGCAAGATTATTTGGGCCACTTTTAAATGGTATGCAATAACCCGCTTCAATTGGTCAGGGTTGAAGTCAGCTGTGGTGACGCCCACACCAGCGCAGTCGTCCAATTTTAAATGTGTTGGGGGTACGCTGGTCCACGAAACTACCAAAACCGGGTCAAGCTCGGGTCCTTGGAGAATGGGCAGACAGATACACGATAGCCACAGACATGTGGGGTGGATCAAATGTATTGTCAAATGTAAATCTGTATTTCATTCAGAAATATGTCAAAAGTGGACATCAAACCCTCTGAATCATCCTCTATTAGACATTCCTGTAAATTCTACAGTTATTTACCACACACCTTGCAGTAAAATCATTTAAAGTGATTTTACAGTAATTTACTAGTCTTCACTGCATCATGGGATGTTGGTTGATGTCACACAGAGAGTAACAGAGAGAATAACACTGATCAAGTGTGTTTATGTTACACATAGTTCATGGAATACGTGTCTTATTCAACTGGCAAATTACATGTATGTTGTACTTTTTTTCATGAAACCCTGACTGTGGGTTGTGTGCAATAGAGTGACATCCCGGTAAATTCTGCTCAATGCTAAGTGTTACCTAGCCTATTTCTTCTGCAAGCCAAACGGGTTTCTGTGTACCTCATGTAACACATCAGCACCACAATCAATACAAACATTGATTTGACACTGTTGTCAGTAAGTTAATATAATTTAAGTTTAAAGTAACTTACTGGCAACAGGGGGAGCACATGCACGAACGATTGCGCACATGGGTGGGAATGGATTTATGAGGTCCACAAAAATACTTAAGTCACCTGTGGTTTTCACCAGCTCATACTGTATGTATTTAGTCAACTCGAGCAATTGGCCAGTTGCTCGAGTCACGCATTGATCGCTCTTTCCATGCATGCAAGACCATCAGCCTCACTTAAAGGAAATGAATAAGCTGCTTTGATTGGCGGCCAATAAAGTTGGCTGTGTTCATGCCTACCAGCGCAGACAGCCCCTTTGGTTGAATAGGACAGCTGCGCGCCTCTGTGAGATTACAACAAAGCAACCAATGTACAGTCCTTGCGGAGTACTATATGCATAAATAACAAAAAATTAGTTCAAACCATCATTAAGGGAGATGTTGGCTCAGTGAGCATTTAAAGCGAGTGTGGACAATGTATGGTTCGCTGGCAAAATAGAGCCCGCTCCATTCTTTAATCCAGCCTACCAAGCATTTACATTACCAAGAGTCCTGTAATTTTTGTTAAATTAACTAGACATACATTGAAACTATTTTTCTTAAACCGCATCTGCGAAAGACTTGGCTAATCTGTTACTTTTAAAAAGCAAATGTGGCCCTTGAGCACAAAACTTATCCTACCGCTGATCTAAAGGATTACCTTCACAAGGGTGTTTTGCATTTTATTTTGCTTTTTTTTTTATGTCAACACAAAAGGGAAGCAGCTATGGGAGAGGAATGTGTGACCATTCACAAACATAGAACATATTGTGACATGTAAAAGGGTCTGACTGCTCAGTACAATATGAGCAATATAATTAAAGTCATAACTATGTCAATTCTTTACAATTTTCAGTTTACTTACACCATCCAGATTGCCTTTGATCTCCTCGATTCGACCAGCAAAGAACAAGAAGATTGATCCCTACGATATAAACAGCCCAGATTTCTTAGCCATGTGACACACTAAACAACACAACTGAGTGAAAAAGCCCACACAGCTTGCACACCTTAGGGTATTTCTTGAGATATGGTTGCAACAGTTTTTCTGCGTCTTCTACGTCTCCTTCTCCGGTGCCTGCAGGTCACATAACGCATGTAATGCCAAAAAAAATTAGTAAATGATTTACCGCCAGGTGCATCACGTGTGTGTGTGTGTGTGTGTGTGTGTGTGTGTGTGCGTGTATATAGTGTATGTGTATGTTTACTTGCCTAGAATAAAGCTCATAAAGGTGTGATAACAGAGCAGCAGCATGTTACATAAGAATGCCCTGAATGTGCTTTCTGCACAGCCCTCCTGAAGCTGCTGGAGGCCAAACTCCTGCATACAATTAGACACAATGTGTAAAACATTACATTTGAATTGTTTTATGAATACAATGATAAGCAGTGTCTGTGTATTTTATTTAAAAACGCCCAAGGACACTTTACAAACAGTAGTTAAAAGTATAAAATCCATAAAATATATATATATATATATATATATATATATATATATATATATATATATATAAAATAAAAGTATAACAGTTCAATACAATATGCCAGACTAAAAAAAAGTGTGAAGGGAGTCAATATGTCAGTGGAATTGAGGAGGTCTTCGACGTATTCTCCCCATCAACTCCCCACGTCCCAAGTCAAGGTCAGCAGGGCCCCATCACCACTATACACAGCATTGATGTGATCCTGAGATACCAGATGGTAGACCGTGTTTATCTTGAAGCTGTCAAGAAGTCTTTCTCCATGGGCTCACCAAACTCCTCCCACACCCAAATTTGTGCCTCAGCCACCACCAAAGATGCATTCCACAAGTACCCTTATCAGGAGTCCCATATGCCAAAAAGGCATGATAGGACTCCTTCTTCAGCTTGACAGCATCCCTCACTTCTGGTGTTCACCAACGGGTTCGGGGATTGCCGCCACAACAGGCACCGACCACCTTACGGCCACAGCGCTGGTCAGCCACCTCAGCAATGGAGGTGCGTAACATGGCCCACTCGGACTCAATGTCCCCTGCCTGACGTTCCCTGCAGACCCTCACAATATGTTTGGGCCTGCCAGGTCAGACCAGCATCTTCCCCCACCATCGGAGCCGACACACCACCAGGTGGTGATAAATTGACAGCTCCGCCCCTCTCTTCACCCGAGTGTCCAAGGCTGCAGGTCTGATGACACGACCACAAAGTTGATCATTGAACTGCGGCCTAGGCTGTCCTAGTGCCAAGTGCACATATAGACACCCTTATGCTTGAACATGGCGTTCGTTATGGACAATACGTAATGAGCACAGATGTCCAATAACAGAACAAAATTCAAGTTCTCGGGGGGCCGTTCCTCCCAATCACGCCCTTCGAGGTCTCACTGTCATTGCCCACGTGAGCATTGAAGTCCCACAACAGAACGATGGAGGCCCCAGCGGGAGCGCTCTCCAGCACCTCCTCCAAGGAGTCCAAAAAGGGTGGGTACTCTGAACTGCTGTCTGGTGCATAGGCAAAAACAACAGTCATGACCCGTCCCCCCACCCAAAGGCGGAGGGAGGCTACCCTCTCGTCCACCGGGGTGAACCCCAATGTACAGGTGCCGAGCCAGGGGGGCAATAAATGTACCCACACCTGCTTGGTGCCTCTCAACATGACCAACCAGTGGAAGTTGAGTCCAACCCCTCTCAAGAGGACTGGTACCAGAGCCCAAGCTGGGTGTGGAGGCGAGCGCGACTATATCGAGTCGGAAGTTCTCAACCTCACACATCAACTCGGGCTCCTTCGCCGGCAAAGAGCTGACATTCCACGTCCCTAGAGCCAGTTCCTGTTGCCGGGGATCAGATTGCCAAGGTCCCTTCGCAATCGGGGACCCACGTTACCCTTTCAGGCTGCGCCCGGCCATGGGCCTGCACCATCCGGCCACCAGGCACTCGCCTTCGAGCCCCACCTCCAGGCCTGGCTCCAGAGGCAAGTTATTTACAGCCAGGGCACATTTTGAGTTAAAGTATTTTTTAAAAGGATATGCTGAGGGGGAAATGATAGAAGTTGTGTTAGTGATATTAATACAAAACATTGGCCTTGAAAATTTTTATATCCTCAAAAATCTTTTGCCACATTCCAAAAGAACCTAGTAAACTTCTAGCATAATTTGGACATTCTTATCAAGTATAGAGTAAGAACATTGCAGATATGCATTTATTTTGAAGAATGGAAAGATTGAATATAAATTATTTTAGACAGGGGCGTCAAACAACTGTCCCGAGCACTTTGGGGTGCCCCTGCCAAAAGGACCACCCCCATCACCACCACCATAATCAACGTACGTAATCAACCCCTAAACTCGTGCTACACCCCTGCTTTTAGACAGGGACTTTTAGTCAAAATTTAAAGAAAAAAAATGGACAAAATATCAAATATTAACACCACTTAAAACAACTACTTTGACCAATTTCCTATGTCATTTCCAGTTAAAAAATACAAATAAATACAAAATCACTCGACTCAAACTTTGGCCTGGGTCTGACCGCAATTTTGGCTTTAACTTTTTGGGATGCCTTCAAAACTCATATTCCAGACATTCGTGTATCTTAAACTCTTTTAGCACATGTCAAGGGAACTCACCTTATTACCTGAGAAGCCCACAAACTCCAGCAGCTTGAGCATCCGTGTTGGCAACATGGAGATCATCTACGTGAGGAAGAGAGGCAAAGGAACGGAAGAGCTCAGATTGTTGCTGTGTCAGCAGGTTTATGCTGACAGGTTTTGCATCACAGTGTGCATGTCTACTGAGTGTTTGAAATCACCAGTGTATTGTTTGTTTACGTTTGGTTGCATTTGAGACATTTTTAACACTGTTACCAGATTAAAGGCTCCGACTCCCAATTTGACTCCACCCTCAAAATGACCATGATTGTCACCACGACTGTACGCAGTGGACTCGAGCACTCTGTGGAGCTCTCTGTGGTTTAGATGAAACAGAGAATAAGTTAGTCAAGAAAATTACATTTTGACAGAGTGACGAGAAAGGTTTACAGTCTGACACTCACTTGTACGTCTGATAGCTGTTCCTCACTTTGATTCCTCCTTTGATGAAACTGATCATATTTTCATCCTGCGGCGAAGTAGTCAAAGGATGACACAATAAAATCATAATCCGTAATTACACTGGGGTACAAAAAACTGCAGGTTGTTTATGGTTTTTCTCAACTGATTTAGGGACAATTTTGTATCGCTGAATCCAAAACGATACCCGTTTCTCTTGTTCAGGTCAGGTTTTAATGTCAAGTTGTAAACAGTTTAATCGTCAAATGTCGCAAACTTTGCTTACTGTAAATTGACAAGTAGACACGGATAAAAGTAAGTAACTGTTACTTGAATGTTACAACATCATTGTTCAAAAGACAGGGCATGAACCACCGTTCATTTACACCTCTAAAGCGGAAATGCCTGTACATGTAAACAAAAACATGTGGCCATAGTTCAAAAAGCTGACCTGATTGAGTAAACCCAATGTGATCTTTGGATTCAGCACATCAACATTGTTCAAAATCAGCTTAAAAATCTTAAATAATACATTTTTTGTTGACCAAGCAAGTTAGAGGAGGCCGCTATACTGACCTGAAGGAAGGTGAGCGCTGCCCTCTGCAGGAGGCACTCAGCATAGCAGACTTCAGCATGGATCTCGTCTGCGGTGAAAATGTCATTTATGTATGTTATGAGTCAGCACAACGCTCGCACGCACGCACGCACACAAACACACTCACGCTCACTCTTTCTCGCACAAACACTTACACACTCTTACCCTCTCTCTCTCTCCCTGACACACCCTCACGCACACACAGTCTCTCTCTTTCTCTCTCTCTCACATGCACACACAAACACACACCTTCTGTAAAGCCCTTGGAGAAGCTCGACTTCTTCCGGTACCTGATGAGGAGAGCAAACATAATCAGTTTCTGCCCTGCACTTCTGTGCTTATCTGGTTTCTGTTTCCTGTATAACACTAGCCTCTTTTATTCCCGCTGCACACCGAGCGACACAGCAAAGAGTTTGCATGAGTGGCCGACTGTCGGCCGCCAGTTTTGCTGCGATGCGAAAACGGAATTGTAGATGAATGGCGTCACAACATCCCAGATGTAAATGGCAATCAAGAATGATTTGTGTCCGCATCAGCGCAAACTTCGGCGAGCTTCCTAATTGGCTATTGCTCTGTTTTATGCCCCGATCACGGGGACCGCGGCGCGGTCGAACTCAGTTTTGAGCATAAACATAATTATTTCTGATCATAAATAATGAACAGGTTTAACATTTACAATTGCCCGGTGCATGGTTTTGTTATTTTCTAAAAAGGGGACATATTTTGGAAAACTGACTGTTTAATTGCTTGTATGCTTGGGTCAGAGTGTCTGCCCACCCATCAAACGTATCTTTTGTTATGTGCTGATTTCTGAAAATGTCGCACATTGAGTTTCTCCACTTATAACTGAGCTGACGTAGGGTGACGATAGAGCCACCATTTTCACTGCAGTCGCCGGACTACACAAAAGTACTGTATGACCCTGTCAAAGCCAAAATGCGAAACATCAACATGGAGGTGAGTTTGTGTGCGTGTACAATGTGTCCACTGCATGTGCCATATGCACAGACCTGCCACACCAGAGATTCTCAAAATGTGGTACAGGTACAAATAGAAACCCAAGTACAGTTCAGTTGCGTTTAAGCTTTAGATAAAACACATTTTAATTTAATCCTTGAGAACAGTTTAAAAAAAAAAAAAAAGTATCTTAAATACAATTTAGATGTAACCTTTATGCGTAATACATTTAAATACATTTTTTAAGTAGTGTTTTATTTTTCTACATTTAAACACATTGTTAATGTTAATGCTTAAACTGCATAATGTCATATTGCTTACAATAATATGAAATACACTTCTTAAGATTAAAACCGCTGCCTTATTTTTGATGAACAGTATTTTAATGTTGTCATCATGGTGGTACTTAGAAATACTTTTTTTTTTTTTTTTAAACATTTTCAGGTGGTACTTGGTGTAAAACGTTTTACGCTGTAAAACGTTTAAGAACCACTCCAGTACACGTGTAATTCGGCAATTTGTTGAAGTGCTGCGTTCACAAGTGAAAAGAGAATCAAATCTTGTTGATGCTTGCTTCATGGGGTGTCTATATACACTGTTAGACATTTCATTGGGTTTTCACAGTAATTACTATTATTATTATTTTTCACAATTAATTACAGTCACTGACAACAGTGTCAAATCAATGTTTCTTTTCATTGTGGGGCTGATGAGTTACACAAGGTAAACGGGAGCTCTTTTAGCTCGCAGAAGAAATAGACCCGGTAACGATTATCTTAGCTTCACTTAGCATACAGCAGAACTGACCGGGATGTCACTCAAGCCACAGTCAGGGTTTCATGAAAAAAAGTGCAACATACATGCGCGAGAGTTTAATAAGACACACATTCAACAAATTACAGGTAACATAAACACACATGATCAATGCTACGTTAATCCTTTTTGTTCATGAACATGAAGGATTAAGATCTTTATTACAGCAACAGTTCAACATTTGATGGCACAATGCATGCTGGGAGCACACAGCTTCACAATTCTGTCCATCCAGCCATCCATTTTCTGTACCACTTTATCCTCACAAGGGTCGCGGGCGTGCTGGAGCTTATCCCAGCTATCTTCGGGCGAGAGGCGGGGTACACCCTGAACTGGTCACCAGCCAATCGCAGGGCACATAGAAACAAACAACCATTCGCGCACATATTCACACCAACGGGCAATTTAGAGTCTTCAATCAAACTACCATGCATGTTTTTGGGATGTGAGAGAAAACCCACGCAGGCACGGGGAGAACAGACAGGGCCGGGATTTAAACCCCGGTCCCCAGAACTGTGAGGCAGATGTGCTAACCAGTCACCACTGTGCCGCCTCCTTCACAATTCTGCTGCATGCAAAATACAGTCACTCTCTGAGTGACCAAAATCCCATCATGCAGTGGAAACAGAAACCTTCTATTAAGACACCTTGGAATTGTTTTGAATTATGAAAAAAAAGGCATGTCTCCCTTAAGTAGAGCATTTTCAATACATTTTCCAGTGACAAAGTAACTATATTATTTTACTGTTGACTATGGCACAGCTTTTTTTGGGGGAAAAAAACAATGTACTGTAGTTCGCCACTGTATGTAAATGTCAAAATCAACTGTGTTTCAACTGGCCTTTATCATAGTAAAGCAAAGTCTCACCGCTGGCAAATAGACTGGGCCTCCTTCATGGTGTTTCCTGCCTCCAGGATGTGTCGGGGTTCAAAGGTCATCATGGCCTGCATTTCTAAGAAGGTGGCGTAGGTCAGGGCATGATACATACTGACTTTGATTCTGTGAAAGTAAAATGACAGTGAATGATCAGGCAAGGGGACGTGCCATGTTCGAGAACACACTCATTAAGAACGGATATGGTTAGAGAGAGAACCAAAAGATTAAGTGAATATTAAAGCCTTTACTCTGATGTGTGGGCACATGGGTGAAATTGGTTACTTAGAACACCACCCCCCCCCAAAACACCACAACACAAAAAACCTTGTCCATCTATTTATACCTGTGGCTGCTGGCCTGTCACGTCACCCCCGGGAAATAAAAACTTTGCCCGCACAAGCTGAAGAGTGCTTGACGTCATCGAAGTTCTACTTGTTGTTCCAGTTGTAAACCATTACCAAATGATGATTAAGGAGAAAATAATTTAGTCAAACAAAAAAGGCACAAAAGCAACCTCAGGACAATGTTTACTTACACTATGTTCATACAAAATGATCTTCTGTGTAGCCAAACACACCTATTGAGCTCCACAGAGATTTGTGCACTAACGTTGTATTGTTGTTTCTCACCACCCAAAAAAAACTACTTGCACAGACACGCTTTTGATAGATAGCTACATCAGGCATCCTCAATTCAAAGGATCTAGTTTCAGAAAATGCTTTCACGCTTAGTGTTATAATTCATTCCCATATCGTTGTCGTCACATAAAGATTGTCAAATAAAATAAAAAACATGCAATTATAAACTTCAGTATTGCAGCAATAGCTATTGTTTCATACTTAACTGGAAAGACTAATTTATGTTAAAATCTGCATTTAAAAGTTCTCTTGAACAAATGGAAGAATATTCAAACTGAACTACTGTTAACATCTGCACGCCTTTGTTCATTTGTTTTTTACTGTAGGTCTGTATTTACCCTGAACTTTCTTCGACCCTCGCAATCACCCACTCACAAAGCTGCTATGTCGGAAAGCTTTACAGGTTAAAATAAGACTACTGTAAATCCTCCAAAAGTTGATTAAATTACCAGAAGCAGCAGCGTGACACTCACAGAAAACAGGATCCGAGTAAGAGGCAGATGAGAAAGCTTTTAGGAGGGAACTTTAAGGCGAGTTGCATAGCTGGTAAGAAAGGGGGAGAATTACAAACATTTCACAGCAGCAGTCCAAATTTTTTTCAAGTCTGAGTGAGGGTTTACACGAGATGCTGAGATTGGGTCCACCTCATTATAGTAACCCCAGCTGGACAGAACAAGTTGTATAGCTCTGGGCATCTTGGTAACAATATAGGCGTGCAGTTATGATTTCTTCGATGTCAAATAATGACACTGTGAACAGTTTAAAAGGAGCACTTAAATTCTCAAAGAAATTGTCTGCAAAACAATATAAAAACAAGACACTAACACCACTGATGGCTCTCTAAGCTTGTTTTATGGTGGGAGTTTGTATGAGTCTGAACTGCATGTCCATTATCCATCCATTTTCTTTACTGCTTGTCGTCATTAGGGTCGCAAGCAGGTTCCTTCAGATGCTTTTTCCTTCAGCTGAGTGCTTCAATGACTGTGACTGATGCAATAGAAAAGGTGATGATGTCATCACTCAGCAATTTAATGATAGTAGATAATAGGACTTCTTTCAGAGTTGAGTATTACATACGCAACAATGCATCTTTACTGATGCCATGGTGCATTAAAACAGAATAATTAATTCAATCAAGAATTACCCTGAAAAGACACACAAGATGAGACCATGTAATGAAGTCTGAGTTTAGGATTAAGGTTCCTGACATCACGCAGAACATTTCAAATCAACCCAAGAACACAGTTAACTCTGTAAAGATGTCAGTCCAATCATGACAAAAAGGAGTTCTTTACACAAACCAGCGCTGAAAAGTAAAAAGTAGGCTGGTGGGAACGGGTGGGGAGGATAAAGGTAAGAATGTGATGAAGCCTCTGATGACCGAGGAGAAAAGCAGTCAACAATGTAGTAACTTGATGACATGGTGTTGGTTACCAGAACTGGACGCAACAGATGTTAGTGAATACAGCTTCAAGCAGCACACCAAAAATGTCAGCTCAATGTCTATGTCGCCTAAACTAGCTCGTGATAGTCAAACAGATAACTTGGAGAATCAGAATTACAATACAGTAGGGCTGCAACTAATGATTATTTTAATAATCGATTAATTTGTCAATTATTTTTTTAATTATTGGATGAATCAGAGGTAAAACATTTTTAATTTTCAACTCTTTATTCAAAAACAGGACATTGTTTCAAATTGACACTGCATAAAATGTACAAACATGAATTGATCACGATTCAGTTACTGGTTTGGTGCGTAACGTCGGAAAATGGGCAAAAATGTTGATCGTTTTCCAAAGTAAAAACCCAAATTCCAATGAAGTATGGACGTTGTGTAAAATTTGAATTTAATAACATTTTAAAAATACAATGATTTGAGCGGAACGGTGAATGACTGGTTAGCACACCTGCCTCACAGTTCCGAGGGCCCGAGTTCAAATCCGGCCTCGCTTGTGTGGAGTTTGCATGCTCTCCCCAGGCCTGCGTGGGTTTTCTCCGGGTACTCTGGTTTGCTCCCACATTTCCAAAACATGCATGATAGGTTAATTGAAGACTAAATTGGTAGGTATGAATGTGAGTGTGAATTGTTGTTTGTTTATATGTGCCTTGCGATTGGTTGGCGATCAGTTCAGGGTGTAACCCGCCTCTCGCCCAGAGTGAGTTGGGATAGGCTCCAGCACGCCCGCGACGCTAGTGAGTATAAGCGGTACGGAAGATAAATACAATGATTTGTAAATCCTTTTCAACCTATATTCACTTGAATACACTACAAAGACAAGATATTTAATGTTCAAACTGATGAACTTGATAATTTGTTCTGTTGAAAATATTCACTCATTTTGAATTGAATGCCTGCAACATGTTCCAAAAATGCTGGGACAGGGGCATGTTTACCACTGTGTTATATCACTTTTCCATTCACAAAGCATTTGGGAACTGAGGACACTAATTGTTGAAGCTTTGTTGGTGGAATTTTTCCCATTCTTACTTGATGTACAATTTCAGTTACTCAACAGTCCGGGGTCTCCGTTGTCATATGTTGCGGTTCATAATGCGCCGTAATAATGCATAATGCACATTCTCCATGAGACAGATCTGGACTGGTGGCAGGCCAATCTAGTACTCACATTCTTTTACTAAGAAGTCACGCTGTTGCAACAGATGCAGAATATGGTTTGGAATTGTCTTATTGAAATAAGCAGGGACATCCCTGAAAAAGATGTTGCTTGGATGGCAGCATATGTTGCACCAAAACCCGTATGTATCATTAAGCATTAATGGTTCCTTCACAGATGCGCAAGTTACCCATGCCATGAAGACAAACACACCCCCATACCATCACAGATGCTGTATTTTTAACTTTGCACTGATAACAGTCCGGATGGTCCTTTTACTCGTTGGCCCAGAGGACACGACGTCCATGATTTCCAAAAGCAATTTGAAATGTGGACTCGTCAGACCACAGCACACTTTTGCACTTTACGTCAATCCATGAGCTCAGGCCCAGAGAACTCGGTGGCATTTCTGGGTGTTGTTGATATATGGCTTCTGCTTTACATGGTAGCGTTTTAACTTGCATTTGTAGATGTAGTGACAAACTGTGTTACCTGACAATAGTTTTTTGATGTGTTCCTGAGCCTATGTGGAAATATTTACTCAATGATGTGTTTTTGTAATGCAGTGCGGCCTGTGGGATCGAAGGTCACGAGCATTCAATGTTGGTTTCTGGCTTTGCCACTGCCGTGCAGAGATTTCTCTCTTCTCTGAATCTTTTGATGATATCATGGACCGTAAATGATAAAATCCCAAAATTTATTGCAATTGTACGTTAAGAAACGTTCTTAACCCTTTGGACAATTTGCTCACGCAGTTGGTCACAAAGTGATGAACCTTGTCCAATCCTTGCTTGTGAACAATTGAGCGTTTCAGGAATGCTGCTTTTGATTCCAATCTTGACACTCACCTGTTTTCAATTAACCTATTGACCTGTGAAATGTCAAGGCTGAAAGGTTTTTGGAGCAATCCTCAACTTTTCCAGTCTTTCGTTGCCCCTGTCCCAGCTTTTTTGGAACGTGTTGCAGGAATCAAATTCCAAATAAGTGAATATTTTCCCAAAAACAATAACATTTCTCAATTTGAACATTAAATATCCTGTATTTGTAGTATATTCAATTGAATATAGGTTGAAAATTATTTGCAAATCATTGTATTGTATTTTCATTTATGTTTTACACAACGTCCCAACTTCATTGGAATTTTTGTAAAATGTTTTCAAATGTCTTATTTTGATTAAACACAAACATAATCATTCTGCTTTCATGACTACACAGATCAAAGAATATTTACTGGCTGAAATTCTGAGGATTTTGAACATTTTAAGTTAAACAATGTCTCTAAACGATTAATCGATTATTAAAAAAGTCTATTAATTTGATAATCGATTAGTTGCTGTAAATAACTATATTTCATTAACGATGTGACGGGGAAAAAAAATTAAGCTTCTCAAGGGTAAATTTCACGTGTTTAGATTTTACCTTTTTGTGATGCCATGACAAAAGTGTACCAGTGATGACAATAATAACAGTTCAGAATATAAAAATTTTACATTGTACCTGATTCACCAGTACACTGAATATTTTCTTGAATTTGTTCTTGAAAAAAATGTAAGTAGTGGGATTTTAGATTTAAGAGTTAAGATCAAAGTCATTATAAAGATGGAGATATAATCCATCCATTGTCTGTAGCGCTTTATCCTCACAAGGGTCGCGGGCGCACTGGAGCCTATCCCAGCTATCTTCAGGCACACATTCACACCTATGGGCAATTTAGTGTCTTCAATCAACCTATGGGGATATAATGTTTTTTTTATATATATATATATATATATATATATATATATATATATATATATATATATATATATATATATATATATATACACACACACACACACACACACACACACACACACACACACACACACACACACACACACACACACATCTGCCTCACAGTTCTGAGGACCGGGGTTCAAATCCCGGCCCCGCCTGTGTGGAGTTTGCATGTTCTACCCGTGCCTGCGTGGGTTTTCTCTGGGCACTCCGGTTTCCTCCCACATCCCAAAAACATGCATGGCAGGTTGATTGAAGACTCTAAATTGCCCTTAGGTGTGAATGAGTGCGCAAATGGTTGTTTGTTTATATGTGCCCTGCGATTGGCTGGTGACTAGTTCAGGGTGTATCCCGCCTCTTGCCTGAAGATAGCTGGGATAGGCTACATTTAGGTTACATTTGTAGGCATTCTGCATAGCAGTTGTTTGGAAACAGGTAGATAGTATGTCAGTGCACAGCATGTGAGTCAGTATTATGTCAGTATGTGAGAATAGACTAATAGATTCAAATCTCTGTTGGTAGTAGGTCAGTAGGAAAACACTATCTCAGTCAGAAGCCAAGAGGGACCTACAGTTCATAGGTGTTACATCAGTGTGCAACATCAGTGAATCAGTAGCCTAGGCCCATGCAAATGAAGTAGACAATACATCAGTAGAAAGTATGTCAATGTGCTTTACATCAGCCATATGTACAGTAAGTATGTTTGTCAGTACATCCATTGATAGTACACAAGTAGGCAGATGTTGGTATGGTGGTATGTGTGCAGACAGTTGAGTCAGTAGTCTGTAAGGTACTGTGCAGTACATCTGTCAGCAGTATCCCATATCACATTATATCCCCATAGGTTGATTGAAGACACTGAATTTCCCGTAGGTGTGAATGTGTGCCCGAATGGTTGTTTGTTTCTATGTGCCCTGCGATTGGCTGGCGATCAGTTTGGGGTGTACCCCGCCTCTCGCCCGAAGATAGCTGGGATAGGCTCCAGCATGTCCGCGACCCTTATGAGGATAAAGCGGTACGGAAAATGGATGGGTATATATGTATCCATCCATATATATATATCCATCCATCCATTTTCTGAGCCGCTTATCCTATATTTTATATATATAGACACACATATATATAAATTGGAACAAATTGGATTTTAGCAAGTGTCGCAGAATGGACAGTGTTTGACTCTGAAGATTCCACTGTATTCACTGCAGTAGCTTTGAGGACCTTATTGGGAGCCGTGGTGCCCTTGAGCAAAACATAGTCACAATATTCATAGGGCACTAGTTCATGTGTCTTATTGTCACATCTGCTCCAAGAGGAGCCCTTGTGTATTTTCTTCTGACCATTGTGTATGTATCATGGAAAAATTAATTGAATTTCCCCAGGGACGAATAAAGGACGCCTTCTTCCTCACTAAAAAACACGTGCTATAGAGCATGTGGCTTGTGTAGCTAGTCACGTGGGCTGAAAAGCTGCTGTTGCAGTTAAAACTGTGCTGCAGTGTACGCTCGTACCTGGGTCTAAGGCGGGCCTGTGCCTCCTCAAAGTCATTTTGGAGGAACAGATCCAGGGCGGCCATGCAGTCCTTGAGAGCCAGCGACAGGTCCGAGCTTGAGCACCTGGATGAACAAAAGCAAACACAGGAAGTGGTGGTTCACCAAGCTTTCCCTCTCATTACTAAAGTAAACATCCATCCTTCCATGCTCCAACCAAGGGAGTATAGTCCAGTGTCCATCCCCAAGTTAAATGTGTCTTTATATATTATATTGACAGCATTACAAGTTACAGAGGAACTCAGTTACAGAGGAACTCAGTATCAACATTAGAAGGCTTGCCAATGCCACCGACAAGATAAGGCACAAATTAAAGTTAAGTGGGAGCTGGCCCTCCATGCCATTTTTTTGGGCCTTGACTTCTGCTCCAAACTAGCCCTAAAAATGCTATTAATTAAAAGCAGGGGCAATTATATAATATGGTGGGGTAATGATTCGGGTTCCCACACAGGACATATTAGCTAAGGGACAAGAAGTGCAACTGCTTCAAACTCTAGCCGTATGTCTAGGCTGTAAACAAACACAATGCAGCACAGCTTCTGACGAGCAGACAATATGGCTAGCCATATGTTTAAAACAAAACGAAAAAAATAGTAACCTATTCTGGGTTCTTCAGATGGAGCCAAAGCAATAACAAATGCCATTTTAAATCTTTTTACAGCATTTCCTAAAAAGAAGACAAAGTATTGATGTTGCACTTTCCTAAAAAGAAAATAAGCTGTTGATGTTTCATTTCAAATGCCACTGAATCTGTCACAGTGAAGACAAAAGAGAGCACATTTGTTTTGTTCCCCTACTGTACCTAATGTGAACCGAACAGTGAATGAGAAACGTTGTGTTTTAAGTTTAAGTTATAATGTGTTTAAAGTAGGCTTTACACGATCAGGATTTTTGGGGCCGATCAGCGTGTTTAAAAAAACGATAACCGATCACCGATCCAATCACAAGATGGAGGAATGTGTCTATTTAAATGACCTGTTCATTTACTGTATATACTTGTGTACTTAATTGCTCAAAAATTATATTTACAATAAGTAATGTATATTTGTTCCTCTATTTATGCCAGTGAGGCATAGTGACAGACAGAACAAATGAATGGTCTTCTATTAGATGGCAGGAAGAAAATACAGTAATTAATGTATCCACTTTTTGTGACAATTTTGTTTGTTGGTGTGCCGTGAGATTTTTCAATTGTAAAATATGTTCCTTGGCTCCATAAAGGTTGGAAATCACTGCTCTAGTCAGATCGTGTATTCTAATCAGTCAGGTCAAACCAACATTACATGACAGAAATAATGGGTGCCAGTTTACTGAAATTAAATTACTTTATTTTTAATTAAATTACTTCACCCACACTGAAACTTTAGAGCATGATTCGACAGAAAGGCGGCATGTTTACGTCCAACCGTTCGTGCTAGCAGTAGCTTGCTAGGCTACATAACATTTTATTGCCTGCTTGTGAGCCGTATCGTATTAAAAGTACGTGAACATACCTCAAGCAAGCCTTAAACGAACGTCCTCCCCAGTCCTGAGCACCGGTGACCACCAACACACGTTTTTCCCCATTTTGTCCTTATAATACCGTTGACACGCTCCACTCCTGTTGTCGTCGCCACGGTCGCATTTGAGTTGACAAGATAAAGCCCAATGATCGTAAAAAACGGGATGCGGCGGTATCGATATTCAAGATTTTATTGCAGTAGTCTGACAGTGTAATCGTGAAAGAGAACATTTTTCTTGTAGTTTTATCCGGGCATTACGTGTTGCCTGTCTCAGACGTGTTGTCTGTCCCACACCGCTGACATGTTTTTTTTTTTTAAATAACTTCATTGGCCGTCAGATATTTAGAGTCCTACGTCAAAAGACATGCGACAAGGCTAAAAATGAACGAAACTTTTGGATTAAAATATACTGTGCACGTGGCGATGTGGCGACTGGTTAGAGCGTCAGCCTCACAGTTCTGAGGACCCGGGTTCAATCCCCGGCCCCGACTGTGTGGAGTTTGCATGTTCTCCCCGTGCCTGCGTGGGTTTTCTCAGGGCACTCCGGTTTCCTCCCACATCCCAAAAACATGCATTAATTGGAGACTCTAAATTGCCCGTAGGCATGACTGTGAGTGCGAATGGTTGTCTGTTTGTATGTGCCCTGCGATTGGCTGGCAACCAGTTCAGGGTGTACCCCGCCTCCTGCCCGATGACAGCTGGGATAAGCTCCAGCACGCCCGTGACCCTAGTGAGGTTAAGCGGCTCAGAAAATGGATGGATGGACGTAGCGACGTGGAGTAAATGTCTTTTGCAGATCCGATCAATGACGTCATTGACATCGGCGAATTGTCATGCGGGAAACCATAACTATGTTGTTGCCCGTGATTAAAAAAAAGTTTTACACTAGGGGAGATGTTTTAAACGGTTAGTTATGTGCTGCCTTTCAAAATATGCATGTCCATAAGCATAAGCACTATTTTTGAAAGCAAAGAAACTCATGAATTATCATGTCACTGCCTGCAGATCTTCAGATGTGGAGCATATGGCGGAAGCCAGTACAAGCTCTCATCCAGCCGCTTACATTGGATTCAATCACAGTCCTCAGCATTGTCGCAGAATGGACAGCGTGAAAGCATCATCAACATTAAACATAATGGGCCAGATGACACTGAAGCATGTCTGTTTTCATTAAGATGACTTATGATGACTTGGTGGTTGCTTTCGATCATTTCACTTTCACTTCCATACATTAAGTTGTTTATCATTTAGCTATTTGTTTGCTTCAAGGTCTGTTTGTAATTAGGATGTTGAGTTTTGGAGCCACAAACCACAGCTTTATCTGCTCTTTTTCAGAGCACCGTACTGATCACATGAGCTTGAAAAATTGTCCTGAATTAGAGGAAACTAGAAAACATTCTGTCAGGGTCAACTCTTTCACTCAAGAGTTGATATATCAGACCACTAGAAAAAAAATAGAAACACACAGTCACCACAAACTACTAATCTATGTAATAACGATGACTAATATAGAGCATTCACTTTACATTCCTGCCTATTAAAAGACACAGAGAAACTCTCACACATACACACACAAGCCCAGAAGAGTATACACTGGTGCAGCACTGGCTAATGACATGCGGGTGACCATTGTGGTCACCATATGACCAATAGGAAAAAAACACAATAAATGAGGGGTCTTTTCTGTAGCTGACAATGTCCTCATCCACAGGATACGAGGGATCCCTTAATGGTTTGATGAGGATGGTAATCATAGGAGTCATGTGCTCACCTCACGTATTTTAGAGGAAAATGTCAGACAATGCCTCTATACGAAAGTCTACGCTGAAAAAAAAAACAAATTATTACGAGAAAAGTCGCAAAATTACAAAGATTTAATCATAATTTAACAGGGGAAAAGAGGTACAAGAGGTAAAATTACAAGACAAAGTCGTAATGTTAGGAGAATATGTTGTGATATGAGAATAAAGTTCCATTTTTTGAGAAAAAGTTGCAATATTACTAGAATAAAGTGGTAATTTCAGTAAATGTTGAGTATATATCAAAATGACCGCAAAAACAAATTAACGTCCGTCACCTTAACAAGATCACAGGTACGCAGGTTTATGCTCTTAGTATTACAGAAGTATTCTCCTAAAATTAAGGGGGATTTTTGTATTGAAAAGTTACAATATTTAAATATGTAATATTTGCACTTTAATTTTGTATTTACAAATGTATTCAGGTAAATCTATAACTTTATTCTTACAGTATGTGTATTTTCATTTTTAGTGGAGCCCTAATCAGAATCAGAATCATCTTTATTTGCCAAGTATGTCCACAAAAACACACAAGGAATTTGTCTCCGGTAGTTGGAGCCGCTCTAGTACGACAACAGACAGTCAATTGAAAGAGAACATTTTTGAGACATAAAGACATTGACAAAAACAGTCACTGGGCAATAATAACAATAATAATACTTTGTGCTTGTTGCTGCCATCATCAAAATGAAGGAATACAGTCTGGAAGAAAGATTTGGGACCAACAATAATGAAAATACTTTTATTAAATACTTTATTAAATACTAAATTGTCACACCATCTGGTGTCAAATCATCCATTATACATATTTTCTGTGAGTTAAGGAGGCAAACACTCAAGAAAGCAGTTTAAACAAGGAGTTTCCTGTATGTCCTGCTAAAGCGGATGCACAGCATAATCACAGAGATTTGATTTGTCACTCAAACATCAATTCTTGTTCTCATCCCAAAAACATGATGCTGTAAGCATTCTCCAGGACAAACACAGGCATTATATTAGAGCACTATCAATCGAATAGATAGATGTATGACTTATGCACAGATTTGTTTGCTATTTTAATATCAAACATTGTCAAGAAATAACATTTAAATCCTACATAAATTAATGTAATTTTAATTTAAATGCTGTATCATCAACATTCTCACATGCAACTTTTACTGACAGTAAACCTGCAATGGTAATCAGATTATTGTGACAAACAATTTTGTATGTTGTCATTCTGTTTACACAGCAAAAAACATCCATCCATCCAAATATTATACATCTTTTGGAGGGTACGCTGCCTCAGTAACAACAAAAACATGTCTTTCATTTCCAGGGCAACACAAGATCACCTAATTCAGTGGTCTCAAACTGTGTTATGTTGTGCTAGCATCATTGCTAACAATGTCCTTTAATAAATGTACTCATTTCGAAAAGGGAATTACACATCGGTAACGAGAGGGGGAGCCCTGGATTTCTTTCAGAATCAGAATCAGAATCAGAATTTGGAGAGCCTCCAAAGTCAACTGCCTCAAAAGCCATGCAATTTCAACCAAATAGTTCTGTAAATGTCAATCTAAAAACTCAAACAAAAGTTGGAGCCCAAACCATCATCGGTGAGGTTATGTCAGAAAATCATTCGAAGGAACAGATAAGTGAGCATCGAGAGGATTAAGTGTGTTTTTGTGCGTTAAGTCAGAAAAGGCTTACAGCTCTGCACTTTTCTGACTGCGCCCATTCTGCCGTCCATTTAATTATATCATTTGCACACCTTCTCGCCATTTGCGTACTCTGGGTGGAGTAACCCTAAAGTGTGTGTGTTCCCTCGCATATCTGCTCAAGCACGCATTCTGCCAGGCTTAAGCATGTTTCCTTATTGGCACTTCAGAGGCTATAGGAAGTCTAGCGCCCTGGGAAAGTGAAACATCGTACTGCATATTTTGATTTAGTTAACTACTCTCGTGCTCTGAGCCTCCAAAGGCTGGTGACAGCCTGACGGCTGACCCGTGCTCCTGGTGTGGGAGACACCTGCCCAGATACGCTCACCGACTGCCCAACAGCCATAAATGTGTCCCTACAACATTACACTGATCGACGGCCGAACATAGACGTATTATGTAATATTGGCGAAGACAAATTCAGCGCCAGCAGACTGATGTTTGATGGTGTGTTAGATCTTGAATCATTAGTGTTTATCTGATCTATGTCATCGTCGGTCGTGAAATCCGTTTAAATGACTCCCCGGCGTGTGTGGCTCTAGTATGGTTGTTGGGCAATGCTGATCAACAGCTGACTCGCTTTCCTATTGATGGACCAACTGCTGGCCGTCCAAACATGCGTTCACTCTTGAACACAGTATTCTGATGAAATTACATTTACTGTACAGTATTTGTTTAATAGAAAATACAAACAAATGCGCTCCTTCAAAGTAGTCTGTTAGACGAGCGGTGCTCACGTCTCACTGGCGACGCCTAACTTCCGAATCTGCCACAGGGGTTAATTTAACATTTAAATTTTAGACATATTTTCCAAATGGATTTCAACGGCAATCACGTCTCAGGGAAACTCCACTTGCCAGTGATTGAACCTCATTGAGACTTTCATAAGGGATATTGGCCGTTGCGCACAGATTCGAAAGGTACGCAAGGGGGTTTGTCAGAAGTCAGACATGGGAGAATCGGCGCACCTTGACAGCACACAAGCCAGGTGCGTAAAAAGACGACTTATGCATGAACGGGAGAATATGGCCCGATGTGATTCCACCACATTAGGGTACTACTGATGGCAAAGGGGAAAAGTATGAACCGGAAATAGAACTTATTGCAACATAGGAGAGAGGGGGAGGGAGGGAGAGGGAGGGAGGGAGAGAGAGAGAGAGAGAGAGAGAGAGAGAGAGAGAGAGAGAGAGAGAGAGAGAGAGAGAGAGAGAGAGAGAGAGAGAGAGAGAGAGAGAGAGAGAGAGAGAGAGAGAGAGAGAGAGAGAGAGAGAGAGAGAGAGAGAGAGAGAGAGAGAGAGAGAGAGAGAGAGAGAGAGAGAGACACGGTGGACGACTGGTTACGGCGTCAGCCTCATAGTTCTGAGGACCCGGGTTCAATCCCCGACCCCGCCTGTGTGGAGTTTGCATGTTCTCCCCGTGCCTGCGTGGGTTTTCTCCGGGCACTCCGGTTTCCTCCCACATCCCAAAAACATGCATTAATTGGAGACTCTAAATTCCCCGTAGATGTGAGTGCGGATGGTTGTTTGTTGATATGTGCCCTGCGATTAGCTGGCAACCTGTTCAGGGTGTACCCCGCCTCCTGCCCGATGATAGCTGGGATAGGCTCCAGCACGCCCGCGACCCTCGTGAGGAGAAGCGGCTCAGAAAATGGATGGATGGATATATAAAGTATATGGTCTCTCTACATTACGGATTTTCAACTATCACAGGTGAGTTCGGAACATGTCACCTGTGAAAAACAGGGGTTTACTGTATTTCCTATGGTGAAAAACTGTTTTTAAATTAGGGCAATTTGGAAGTTAACAAATGTCGCAAAACAAGTTGTTTTCAACTTTGTGGGGTTTCCACTGTAATTTCTATTTGAACTCCAGATAGTAGTTATGGTGTTTCTCTTGACCTTAAAACTAACCTGGATCCTGAAATTGAGGCCAGAGCTGTTTGATAAACCTTCATAAAGATGACACTACAGGTAAGTGTTAAGTAATTTCTTTAAAGATGGAAAACCATTTCAACTGGTACTAACAGGATGTCAATTGAGAATTAAGCAGGCCGACATCAACATCTGGAAGAAGACATCATCCTCTTACTGCATTGTGAGAAAGTACAACAAGGACAATGCACACAGCAGACATAAAGCTGATTTATTGCCATTTCAAGCCATCACACCTGATATTCTGGCCATATTTCCTGATTATCAATGAAGCAAGTCCTCTTAAACACATAAAACCACTTAGGAAGCACAGCAACGATTCACAGTCACACCTTTGCGCAACATCTCCACACTGGGCGGGTCAACAGCATCCCGTTATTGACCTTGCTTTGCTGCTGTCGCTACTACTGTATTGGGTGTGCTGTGCTGCGACACAAGGCAGCTTTGAAAAACAAACCCAGCAAGTTTGTCCACATGCCTGAGCTCCGCCACACGCATTAGCACCATAATAGCGGGCAAGGAAGAGAGCAAACTAACAGACAGGCCATGCCGTCAAGCCGCAGAAGTGACGTTTCTTACCCGTTCGACAGTGGCCGTTCTCCTGACATTTTCATGTGTGTGAGGAAAGTAATGCAGATGAGCTCTGATGAGTAAACGGACGGTTTGTCTTTCTCCAAGAGAAGCAGCAGCAGGGCAGCTGACCAGAGAGGCAGCAGGAGGAGGAGGAGAAGGAAGTGGAGGGGGGTATGGGAGGAGGAGGAAGTACTCAGTAGCTCCAGCAAGCCTATAATAAGATTGGGATGACTATCACACATCGCACAAGGGGACACAAATGCTATCTGTACCTTCTTCAGTCAAAGAAACCCACGCACACAACTCAATTTGTGGGAACATTGGTGAAATAATACATGCACTACAAAAGGGCCATAACTGAATTATAAAATCAACCCTTATCGTTTATAATGTGTTTTTATTCCAGCTAATGCTACGTACTGCAGTCTTGCTCCGATTAGGTGAGGCCAAATTGGAGGCTGGGCCTCATTCATAAAATCAGACAGTCAGGAGATAGTAGTCCTTTTGAAACACCTTCAAAGGGCATTTATAGGTAAGACTTGCTGGTACTTGTTTAACGGTATGTGACAAAGAGCCCTTTTAAAGTCCCAACATCCAGTGGACAATCGGCACTCTTCAACTTTGTGGTCGTAAAAAAAGATTACAACACATCCATCCATTATCTAGAGGGCTTGTCCTCAATTGGGTTGCAGGTGAGCTGGAGGCAGCCAATCACTAGCAGCCAATCACAGGGCACACATATAGGCAAACAACCATTCACACTTATAGACAATTTACAGTCTTCATTTCATCTAATATTCATGTTTTTGCAATGTGAGAGGAAGCCTATGCAAGCACGAGGAGAACATGAAAACTTCACGAGTCTTGGAGCCTTCGAGCTCCAAATGTCAGAACTGTGACTCAGATGTGCTAAACTTAAGTTCACAGTGGTGCCTAGTTACAATACAGTAAAACTTTAAAACGTGAACACACTATGTTCTGGTTCGCTGGTTAACAACCGACTTGTTCGAATTTTGCAGGCATTTTCCCACAACCGATCATGGAACAGTACAGGCAATTTTTAAGTAATATTTTTACATTCTCAACTGCCATACAGTAGAACATATACATTTATACAGTACATTTACAGACATAACGACTGTACCTTTTGGTGAAATGCAACAAAAGCATAGCAGTCAAGTGGGGAGGGAGGATTGCTGAAGCTAAGGCATTTCATGAATCATGCTTTTTAACATTCTGAACCCTGTAACAAAAGTCTCATGACCCACGGTGGACATGTAACGTAGCGATGAACATGCAAAGAAAGATTGCTGCGTGCCCCTGGGAGGTAAGACTCTTTTTACATGAACACAAACTGGAGCTGACTGAGGTGTACATTCCGACGATCGTTTACTATTCATTTTGACGTATAGTCACTTTTGCTACATTGTACTGAGCATGATTTATCCTTATTTAAACTATTTCGCATTTGATTTATATTTTTGAGCAGTTTTGAGCAGAACGGTGAATTAATGGTTAGCATCTCCGCCTCACAGTTCTGAGGTTCTGGGTCCAAAACTCAGCTCAGGCGTTCCTGTGTGGGATTTGTGCATTCCGACTTCCTCCCAAATTCCAGAAACATGTACAGTATTGTTAGGTTTATTGACAACTCGAAATTGTCCATAGGTGTGAATGTATGTGTGAATGGTTCTGTCAATTTGAGTCCTGCGATTGACTGGCGACCAGGCCAGGGTGTACCCTGCCCCTTTCCCAAAGTCAATTGGGATAGGCCCCAGCTCACCTGTGACCCTAATGAGCACAAGAGCTATAGAAAATGGATGGATGAATGAATATGTTACTCCAATTTGATTTGACATCACCTTTATCTATCTGTATCGTTTATTTATTTTACATGTTCTATTTATTGTTTAACGATTGTCATTTCTTATTAATCGAGAGGTGTATCTTTCCCGAAAATTTGGATCGGTTTCATAATTTCAATCAATTTTGAGGTCACACTGTTCAGAGTATGATCAAGCACAAAGGAGGAGATACTGTATAAGTAAAAATAGTAGTTTTGTAAAGGTCTACAATACCCCACAGGTTTCACGGGTTCGCAAAAACACGACCAAACAAAACCATTACCATGTCATACCTTACATTATTGACACAGCAGGGAGGAGCTACAGTAATACCAAAGACCTTCTGCTGACATCAGTGTGTCACAAGTCATCGTAATTCACAGTCACGTTGTGAAAGTGTCGCCATGGCGACGCAGTAAAGTCCCCTCTCTGGTCTTACCCGTTGGAAGGATTAGCTTGTTCCGGGGCATCTTTGTTGCTGTGTAACTGCAACCTAAAAGAATGAACAACAGTAGAGGAAGAAGATTATCTCAAGGGATGAAATCCATCTGAGCGGCCAGCAATTGTTCGAGGGATACGATCGTGGGACATGTTTAGCAGGTGGAATCTCACATTTCTGATGAGATAAAGGTCTGTGAGGTTCGGGAAACTGTTTATGAATAAAGTCACAATAAGGACATACTGGATGCTTGATGAGGCAATTATTAATTTTTTTTAAATGTCAGTGTCGTAATTGTATTTGTGAAGTCACAAAAAAAAAAAAAGGCCAAAACCTACTCTGGATTGCAATATTAGCGCTGATGCTAACACAGTACAGCATGAAGTGAGCTGGTTCACCAATATCAGGAACCGCATGTCAGTGTATCATAATTACTTTAAAGCTGTTCTTTCTGGTAGAATTATCATATATAGTAAAGTGAAAACCCCATAATACATTGTGAAAGCACATATGAGTCAAAGTGGTTTTTATTTGCTTTAGCAGTAGCAGTAGCGCAGCATAAAGTGTCCTGTCTGATCCACCAGTATTAGAGACGGCACTATTGAAAGGGCACATATATTCAGTCAAACGTGGTTTGTAAACGTACTGGAATTAGCTTAATATCATTAAATTCACTCACCTGAAGTCGCTGATGATAGGATCCAATGCTGGAGTGTTTACGACTGATAGCCTATAGCAAAACACAAATTAACTATGTTATTAAGCAGCGCATTCTTGAGTCCCATTGTACTTCCTTTTTCTCCAGCTAAAATGTCAAACCCTGGAGGTATTCGATGGAAAGTACCTGCTCGGGGAGTCCGGGCCATCAGGGACATTTTGTGCCTTCATGACATTCCTGTGAAGAGGTTAAAGTTCAACTTCATCTGATGGATCTCGTGTTGGAGAGAGGAACACGACAGTGGAACGAATGTGACGATGGGCCAGATTGACGGATTAAAGACATTTAAAGCGATGAAACAAATCAATGTGTTTGTCACATCCGTGGCAAGACGAGTCAACAGGACTCATCAGATGGGATCATTGTTCTTTTTATTGACTGTCTATTTTGAGAAGGAATTTGAATATTAATGACATTGCGGTCTTATTCATATAAACTGTCAATTTTCCACATTTCCTCTAAGTGCCAAATATTAGCATTAGCAGTAGTGCAGAGTAGGTATGAAACAGTTGACTGACAAACCATGATAAAATTCCTATCGTTTCAAATTTTAATGATTGATAATACCGTACAGAGGTGCAACGATGAATCGGCAACTATCGTTTAGAGACCTCGTTTAAATTAATTGTCCATATCCTCTGAATTTCAGCCTCCCAACACTATATATTTATAATTACAGTATATTTATTATAGTAATACAGGAGACTGCTTATCTTTCATCAACCTAGGAAATGTACTTCTTTTACTAACCTTTTTGCCTATTTTCTGGAATGTTACCAACCAAACCAATAACTGAATCATAATCAATTTTGTTTGGGAATTTTCTGCACTGTCAATTTGATATGTCTTGTTTTTTAATTAAAAAGATGGGACATTTAAAAGCGATTTAAACAAAATTATAATAACAGAAAAAACGATTATTAAAATAATCATTAGTTGCAGGGCAGCACGGTGAGCGAGTGGTTCGAGCGTCTGCCTCACAGTTCTGAGGACAGGGGGTTCAAATCTCGGCCCCACCTGTGTGGAGTTTGCATGTTCTCCCCGTGCCTGCGTGGGTTTTCTCCGGGCACTCCGGTTTCCTCCCACATCCCAAAAACATGCATGGTAGGTTAATTGAGAACTCTAAATTGCCCATAGGTGTGACTGTGAGGACGAATAGTTGTTTGTTTATATGTCCCCTAACCCTATTGGCAACCAGTTCAGGGTGTACCCCGCCTCCTGCCCGATGATGGCTGAGATAGGCTCCCTTGTGAGGAGAAGCGGCTCAGATAATGGATGGATGGAATCATTAGTTGCAGCCCTAATAACGTATTAAGCATACTTTGTTCCGCTGTGTGCGCGGCACTTTTAAGAATGACGCCTCAAGCAGGAAAGAATGGGGGGTTAGGGACGACTGGAATATAGCAGAATTGAATTAATGTGTTAGAGCCTTGTAAATATTGACAGATTCAAATAAAATTCTGATCATGGCACTTGGGGATTAATAAAAAGAACCAATCTGTCTGTATGTAATAGCTGGATGGAAAATAACCATTTGTGTTTGAAGTGTGCCTACTCATCGACCAAAATCCATTTCAATTGTGTCTAATATTTGTATTTGATTATATGTGATTAATTACAAAGCCGCTAATTAGATTAAAATTTTAGTCGAGTCCCACTACTATTAAACTGTCACTGTCTATCTTAGTCATTTTAGGTACAGTCTGTGGGGTCTTGCATGCATTGAAATTCACATTAGGTGTTGCTGTTTACAATTTACAAAAGTCAAAAAGTATATGTATGATGATTTTATTTTTTGTATTGAAAATTCACCTTTTTGTATTTATTATTTTGTTGTCTATCTGTGATTTTGTTGTTGTCTACATTTCTTTTATTGCTGTGATAATGCCGATAACATTGGGGAAAAAAATCATATCAGATTTGATGGTTTCGTCACAGACTTTCACAAAAAGAGTTTCGCTTCTTTTCATAAATGTGGGAATGAAATTGCGTTAAAATGTACCAAACAGCAAAATTGATCTTGCCTAGCTAGGAGCTCAGCACCCTTAAACCGATGATGCTGAAATTGCCTCTCCTGCACAGAGTTTGTTGTGAAAGGTTATCAAAACGGGTGTAGTATATAATTGACAGGACACATCCATTTGACAAAATAAATAATAAGTGCATTTGTCCGTACATTTTTACTTTTACTTAAGCACAGGAGCTAAATCAGTACTTGTGCTTTGACACACACATATCTGTACTTCTACCTCTAAGTAGAGTGTGAGAACTTTTGCCACCTCTGGTAGGATCTCATTCGATTGGCGTGCCGAATGTTTGAAAGCCACGTAGTGCAACATTCGTGACGACAAGTTACTTCTTGAACACACACTTTAAATAAAGAGCCACTAAAAACATATATGAATGTGGAATTCCTGACAAAAAATCCCCCAAATTTAAAAAAATAATAAATAAATAACATATTGTGATGCTATAGACTAATGTATAAGCCGTGTGAAATATATAACAATGTAGCTAACAAGCCTGCTTGACCACATCAGGCGGTGTAATGTCGTCCAACAGGCTGTCGACACCGGCAACACGCGCAACGAGTTTACTGAGTCCTTCAACACAGCACCATAACATAACACGGATACACTTTGAACTGAATTAAATAGAAGTATATCAAGAACGTGGCTACCATCTTAAAGAGCGACATTGGCGATACCCCCCACCGAGGACTCACTTGCTGCTGTCCTTTCCCTTCACACTGCGTCTCCACTTGATAAAACTCATTCCACAGCGGGCAGGGGTAGCTTCTTCTTTCCGGGAGCAGACACTCGGGCAGCTCCCACGGACGTGAGGGAGAGAGGGACGAAAAGGTAGCAGCCGGGACGGAGGGAGGAGAGAGGAGGGAGGAGGTACGGCTGGCTGGCTGGCTGGCTGTCCGCCTGCCTACGCCGACACCTCCTCCTGCGTGACGTGGAAAAAGGTGCGTTTGCTTTGGAAAATAGTGGCGGAAGGCTCGTCACAAATATCGATAATATCGATAACAACCTTGGTATTGATCATGCTTGACACCCACGTAATGAGATCGATACTTTGAGTTTATTTATTGTACAGTATATATATATATATAGTCGGAAAAGTGCAATGAAAGGAGACATTTCATTAAAAAAATAGTAATATAAAAATACTTTGGTTTATTTTTTTCTAGCATGATAATTTGATGTGCTTTGATAAAATAATTACAATGTATGGGGAAAATTTTTTATCTGTTAGCATTCTATTGTCTCCAAACAAAAATGATTAGGATTTTCTATTTACCTATAAACATTGCACACAATCTGTACAGGGTTTTAAAAGTAGGAATAAAGGTAAGTAAAGCAAAATAAAAGAAAATTCCCTGCCAACACTCGTATCTCAAGTTTGCACTTGCAAGGCAAAGCTAAAAATGACAGATGACAAATGACAGCTCCTATCTCGCAAAATTGGTACTTCGGGTTACTCTTAACGACTTGTCTGAAAATGTTCAGACAGGCTTTCGTTCAGCCAATAGCACCAAAACAGGTTTGCTCAAGGTGACGAATGATCAGTTGATGATGGCAGTTGACACAGGATCACTGTCATTTGTCATCCTCCTTGATTTGACAGCAGCATTTGACACTGCGGACCATATAGTCCCCTCGAGTGCCTCCATAACATTGTTGGACTGTCAGACCATGCACTACAGTTCAATTCCTACCTCTCAGACAGAACTGAATTTGTCTCATGGGAAGGATGCAAGTCCAGGTTGCTCCCTGTCACCCATGGTGTCCCCCAAGGGTCAATCCTTGGCCCGATTCATCAGCAGACATGGGATCGCTTTCCATTGTTATGCCGATGAAACACAACTATACGTCAAGACAGCCCTAAAGTCCTCTGCAACGCCATTCCTCACCACCTGTCTCGAGGCGATAAAGAGTTGGATGAACAGCGACTTCCTCCAGCTAAGCAGCTCTTTTCATTGGCACACGACACCAGGTTCAGTCTTCAACCATATTCCAGCTTTCATTTGATGACCAGATCATCCCTCTCCCCTCCTTAGACACAAATCTGGGAGTTCGGTTTGATCCTCATATGAAGCGCCACCTGTGCAAGACTTAATTTCACCATCTCTGCAACATTTCCAGGCTCCGTCCTACCTTAACCCTGCCAGATGTTTGTCCATGCCTTGATCTCTTTGAGTCTGGACTACCGCAACAAGCTTTTCACAGGGATTCCTGGCAAGTACATCAAGAAGCTGCAAAATATTCAAAACAGCACTGCCAGGGTCTTGATGAGAGTCTGTAAATATGAGCACATAACCTCCATCCTTTACGCACTGCACTAGTCCTCTATTCAAATCTGGATCAATCACCACCAACAAATGCAATACTAAGCCTGTATTACAATATTACAGTGTTCTGGTTCCATGCATGCTGAGGGCACTTTAAATACAATAAAACTACACAAACAAGTTTTCCAATATCTATTCTGGTTGAATTTATTGCATTACATATTGTCAGAAAATACAATTTGTGAGCATGCCGAAAAGCATCAGTGGCTGTCAGTCTGTACTAAGGCGGGTGTGACGGCACGGCCTGTGCGCTGTTCTACTGACAAAAATTACAAGTGAGCTATAGTGTGGAGTCACCACATGTAAAGAGGAAATTACAAGCGTTGTATCAGGCTAGAAATAGCAAGAGGGGAAAGACAGAAGAGGAAGCTACTGCATAAGGAGAGGCTCCGTTTTGCTCTTGCATTGAAAATGATCATCTAATCACGTGAACAAATCATTCAAAATATTAACATCTGGGTGACATATTACAAGGTGTGAACACTGGTAGAGAGCTATTCATTCCTAATGTTTAGCAATGTATTTTGCTGCACTTTTCCCCAATAGTTTAGAGGGCCTGAATGCAACCTCTATTAGATACAGTGGCTGCTTGTTGTTTAGTTACTCAACTGCAGAGAGTACCGGCCATCTTATTTGAGAGGAGGCCTTTATTTTGTACAAACACTCACACAAAGGCGGACCGATACCCGCTATTGTCCATTGATTGGTCCGACGGGAATTGCGGTTCTGAGTGGTGGTTTTTTGCAAGCACCATTTTTTTGCAGTCCGGATGCAAAGGGGTAAAACACAACATCCATCCATGTTGGTTTGCCACGCCTGATTTAGAAGTAAACTGGTGCCTTGAGAGCGGCTCCAACTACCGGAGACAAATTCCTTGTGTGTTTTGGACATACTTGGCAAATAAAGATGATTCTGATTCTGATTCTGATTCTGATATGAGTGACCCAACTTGCATGCTTTTCGAGAGCCGTCGTTTGGACGGTTTATTGCTTTGACTTTTGAGCTAAAATTTGAGGTACGTGCACTGTACTGTGGCAGTGAACTCAACTCACTTCACAATAAGAACCAGTTTGGCAGACAGTGAACAATTCTTCAAAAGGAGACTTTGAGCTGTTTATTGCCACTCCAAGTTGGAGTTTACTGTCAAACTAACTCAGGCCTGGTACACACATAAAGAAGGTCGGGCTGTTTTCCCCCCCCCCCAGATTTTGCCCCTTCCCGACCAAGCACATCTAACGCCAGACAATCTTAAGTCTTATAAGATTGTCCTATAATATTGTCCTTAAGTCTGATGCGTAGATTTGTCCAGCACGATCCCCAAGCCCCCACCCGACAATCTTAAATAATGAACGTGTTCAATATTAACAAAAAAACGTGGGTCTGGTCCTGGTCTGGGTCTGGTCCTTGGGGGCCGTGCTGCTGCGTCCGGGGCTTATGTCCTCCTCTTTCCTCTCCCCGGGGCGCTCCGCCGTGGTCGTCACCCCTCTCTCCCTCTGGCTGTGTGGGCTCCCTGACTGACTTGAGGTTTATGGTTGGGTGTCAGCGCCTGCTGCCTTGGACGGAGCCACCTTCAGGGCCCTGTTCTGATCGCTGAGCAATGGCCGTTTTTTTTTTTTTGGGGGGGGGGGGGGGGGGGGGGGGGGCCTAGCCTCTTACTTCACACACAATTCACATTTTTAATACTCACATTGTACATACTTTGTACATTGGGCACATTTACATCTCATTCAGTGTCCTCTGGGGGACTGGCACTAGGTGGGCGCCAGGCGCTGGCATATCTGTGTTGGTTTCCGGTCTGGTCACCCCCCCCCAGGGTGACCAGTTGGGGGGCGGATTGGTCGTGGGGGGGCAGTGGTCCGGTGCCAGTGCCCCTCCCTTTGGAACTGGTCGGGGTGCTTTGGTTGGGCCGGGGAGCTCCCTGGACTCTGGGGGGTGGGTGGCTTCCCCCTGGTTGGGTCACCTGCCGGAATTGTATCGGTGTCACATTTTTATAACCCATTAAGCAACAGATACTTGAAGACACGGTGGAGCAACCCATGGAGACAAAAGTCCATGACTCATTTTACTGCAATTTGTCAGTCTGCATTGTACTGCCTCTAGATGGAGCACACACCAAAAGGAGCTGCACAATGTCAATTGAATTGAACCTAAATTTCTTTTCAAATATTACATTTCTATACATTCCACATATTTGTCATTACTTAATATTGTTCAACAGTACAATATTATAGAGTGCTTTATATAAATATAAAAACCATGACATTTCTGGTGTTTTTTTTTTTGGGGGGGGGGGTGGGGGGGGGGCATTTCCATTCATTTCAATGGAGAAAGATGGTTTAATATTGGAGACCAAGTCACTTTGTTTGTGAATGAACAACCCGAAACAGTTGTGTACGATCTATGCATTTATTTGTTCCATTTTGCTGTACAAAGTTAGGAAAGCAGTGTTCAAGTGGAGTCTGCTGTCGCTTTTGAACAAATACAGACACAGAGGGGCTTCAAGAACAGGACCCAACTGTCGCTACACCGATCTTCAAAGGTGCACCCTTTACTGATTTCTTTAAAAAAATAATAAATCAAAATTCAAGTTATGACAGTTTTTAAAAAGATGCCAACAATGATATAGTTGTATTCTTAAATGTTACACTTTAGTTTACATCTGTAAATATAAAGAGACTCGTGTTGAATCTTAATGCTCATTTCATAACACAATCATTATTTGGATGCAGTTTGAGTCATGCTTCTCTCAGGTAAACCATGCTAGCCTTACATGCCGGACGTGGTTTGATTATTCTGTTTAGTTAGAACCTGCATGCACTTCATGGCTGCTTGTTGTCATCTGGTTTGGGCTTGGAGAAATAAAATGACTGTTTACATAGGCTGCTACAGTCCAGTTGGATGACTTTTTAACACGTTTTTACAGCTAATATCCTCCACAAAACAAGCAACAGCTGGTCTGAAATGGACTGTAGTGGGTAAGGTTAGTGGAT
>NC_084532.1:18425348-18462848 GCF_024500275.1 Phycodurus eques | reverse complement strand
TGAGCAATATGAACTGCTTCAGATGTACATGGCACAGGTGTGTGCTGTTACATTGCGTTTTTGTATAGTATTGATGATGATTTCTATAGTTGCAATGTTGTAGTGGTTGGATTAAATCAGCTAAATAATAATAATAATAATAGGCTCAGGTACCAAATGCATGTCGCACCACTGGTCACACGTGCATCCATGTTGTGCCACATTCCTTCATACTGGTGCATCCAACCCCAAGAAGAAAAATTTAAATTATAAGCATAATTAATCTTTAAATCACGCCCCACAATCCCATTAATGATTAAGGAAAACAAACGTGAATGTAAGGAAAGTGTACATAGTTCACTTAGTGTTCAGTGGTTTCACACGTAAATGGAAGGAGGGATTGAGAGAGCGGTGCTACTTGCCTGAGTGAGCAGGAAGTAAGACGAGAGCAGAGGAAGGTGTGTGTCTGTGTGTGTGTGTGTGTGTCTATTGAGTGTTAGGTGGAGGTGAGGGACAGGGTGACGGGGTGGTGCTCACTTTGTCAAAGCTGGTAAAACGGTCAGCTTCCTGAACGTGTTGACGAGTAGGGGAGGAGGGGGCGAAGGGGTCAGCTACGGGATCCTTGGCAGGCAGGGAGGAGGAGGAGGAAGAGGAGGAGAACTCTCCCGAGTTCTGTGTCGGGAAGGGGCCACGTCGGTGGAAGGAGTCAGAGGACTCTGTTCTAGAGAGGGAGGATCTCTTACCTACGCAGACGAGGCAAGTGTGCGTTTCAGATGGAGCGTCGACAAACATGCAAACAGTCACAATCACACAGTTGATGGTTTTCCACTGCACAGCAACGGCTCGGGCTTAGCTCTATTCACTTCTGAGAGGCCATTTCAAAATACTACAGTAAGAAAAAATTGGAAAAAAACACCACATTGAACGCATCATTTAGAATGTGAGATGCAAACAAAACAACAATGAGAGATCAACATTTGGTAAATTTAATTCAAGAGGAGACTGCAGCAAAGTGGAGCCTGTGGAGTATCAAACTGCAGCTAAGGCAACGCATCATGTTCAGCTGATGTGGAAATGTGGGCCAATCGTCTTGGGTTGCAATAACTGCTCAGGGTAGCCTAGTGGTTAGCATGTGTGCATCTCTATTCTGCGGTCCAGTGTTCTCCCCGTACTTACGTGGGATCTGTTCAACCAACAGTTGTTTATGTCACCCATATATATTTGCTCAGGAGCCCAGGCTGACGGTTATTATTTCTAGTACAGTGAGTAGAGCTGTCAAGCCCTGGAGGTACCAGGCAGTGTAAAAGGGGCATAAAGGACTCAGTACTGACCTGGAGGTGGAGGAGGCGGTCTAGTTGGCGTACCCGTTTTGGGAGGCAGCGCCGGAGGAACGTCCGCATTGGCAGACTGGCTGTCCTCCTGGAACAGGTTCTTGTTGTTGACGCCAAACTGATCAGCGCCATTTGACTGTAACAATCAAGAATAAATGCATACAGAAAGCAATGTTTGGAGTTGTTAATTGTTTAGTTTTCTTAACGGTCACACACTGTTTTCAGTTTTATTTTGCTATTTTTTTTCCGATTTCATGACAGAAGTACACCCACTCAGGTGAAAAAGTCTCCATTTCCACTGACTCATTTCCCCATGATGAGGGCAAGTTTCTCTCATACTGTATGTGAGGGTTTCTACTTTCTATATTTTTAGTGGCAACTTGAGAAAAAAAAACAACTTTTTAAAGTGGACTAAAATTGCAATGCTTGATTTTTTTCCCAGTAATTTGGACCCTCTGCATTCCATATTTGCCAGCAGAGCTGATTACATGTTGAATGCATTATTTTTCAGAGACAGATTGCTCATGATGTATTATCTTAGACACTATTCAAGGTGGTAGCATTAGATCACACCTGCTGATTAGTGGATGTTCGAAGAAAATTTACTAGTAAAAGTCTGGACCTAGGACACCTGTGGCCACTGAAAATATAGATACCCTTAATGGATAATTAGACTTCACACTGATCTGGTCGGTATCGGCCGATATTTCGCATTTTATGCTGATCAGCTGATCGGCTTTAACGTCATAATTCGCCAATCCGATCAATGACGTCATTGATCTGGTCCGCAAAAGACATTTACTCCGCGTCGCCATCATGTACATTATATTTGAATCCAAAAGCTAGTTTATTTTTAGCCTTGTTGCGTGTCTTTTGACATAGTGCTATAAATATCTGACGGCCAATAAAGTTAATATAAAAAAAAAAAAAAAAAAAAAAAATGGCGGCGGTGTGGGACAGACAACACGTCTGAGACAGACAACACGTAATGCCCGGCAGACTACAAGACAAATCTGCTTTTTCACAATTGCAGTATGTCAGACTACTGCAATAAAATCTTGTATTATTATACCACCGCATCCCTTTTTTTACAATCATTGGACTTTATCTTGTCAACTCAAATGCGACCAGATACACTCGTTACCGTGGTGACGACAACAAGAGTGGATCGCGCTGACTGTATTGTAAGAACAAAATGGGGAAAAATGTATGCTGGTGGTCACCGGTGCTCAGGAGAGGACATTCTTTTAAGGCTTGCTTGAGGTATGTTCCCGTACTTTTAATACGATACGACTCGCAAGCAGGGAACAAAATGTTATACAGCCTAGCAAGCTAGTGCTAGCACTAACGGTTGAGCGTAAACATGCTGCCGTTCTGTCGAATCATGCTTTAAAGTTTTGGTGTGGGTGAAGTAATTTAATTACAATAAAGTAAGTTAGCACCCACCCCTGTCATGTAATGTTGGTTTGACCTGACTCATTAAAATACATGACCTGACTAGAGCAGTGATTTCCAACCTTTATGGAGCCAAGGAACATATTTTACAATTGAAAAATCTCACGGCACACCAAAAAAACAAAAATGTCACAAAAAGTGGATACATTAATTACTGTATGTACTTCCTGCCATCTAATAGAAGACCATTAATTTGTTCTGTCTGTCACTATGCCACACTGGCATAAATAGATGAACAAAGATACATTATTTAATGTAAATATAATTTTTTGACCAATTAAGTACACATGTATATACAGTAAATGAACAGGTCATTTGAATAGACACATTGCTTTATCTTGTGATCAAAAAAAAAAACTCCATCCTCAAAAAAGACCAGCAGAGAATGTACTTCCTGCGGCTTCTGGGGAAGCATGGCCTGCAACACGAGCTGTTCAGGCAATTCTACACAGAAGTCATTGAATCAGTCCTGTGTTCTTCCATCACAGTCTGATTTGGTACTGCTACAAAAAAGGACAAACTCAGACTGCAACGGAAAATCAAAACTGTGAAAAAGATTGTCGGCACCCCCCTACCCACCCTTGAGGACTTGCACGCTGCCAGAACTAAGACAAGCGCATGCAAATCCTCTTGGACCCTCCACATCCTGGTCACCACCTCTTCCAGCTCCTTCCCTCAGGTAGGCACTACCAAACAATGCAAACTAAAACAATCAGACATTCCAACAGCTTATTTCCTCTTGCCATTAACCTTTTAAACAGTTAACTTACAATTCCATTGCAACATGCGACCAATTTTTGTCTTGAGTTTGTTGTCACATTTCTGTCGGGCCAATTATACATTACTCGTGCACTCACTGGAGTAGTCTCGCTACGCTGCATTATTTGCATATTTGTTGCTGACCAATACTGGCCACTCATGTGCCAGAGTAGCATCTGCAACATTTGCGCAATTGACATTGTCCCAGATTATTTCTCTACTAGTCACTTTAAACTGCATACATTTCTTCAAGTCTCGGCACCCTTTGCACAGTGGTCATTGCACTGGACTATTGTTCTATTAGTCATTTCAAACTGCTCTAATTGCTAGAGGACTCTGCATCTTTTTGCACAATTGTCCAAAAAAACAAAAACAAAAATTTAGAAAATAAAAAAATTGTACCGGCATTACCAGATTACTGGTAACCTTTCATTGCTCAGTGACTTTTTTTTTTTTTTTTTTTCAATGTCTTTATGTCTCAAAACTATTATTTTGTCGTACTAGAGCGGCTCCAACTGCTGGAGACAAATTCCTCGTGTTTTTGACATACTTGGCAAAAAAAGATGATTCTGATCAAATATAACACGATAAAGAAATAGAAGAAATACTTGTTGCCCCTAAATGTAAAAAAATAATTTCACTGAACTTAATTTTCATCATCTTGTTTGGCCTTTTTCACCACACTTTCCTGAACTGTATCAATAAAAACTTTAGAAAAATTCAATGGACATCATTCACAATACCTGATAACACATCTACCAAAATACCAAAAAGTGAGGAAAATGCGAGCAAAAAACACAGCACCTGGACAGTCACTGTGAGGTAACCACGCGAACTGAAGGTGGCCGGCTTAATGACTCTCCACGTGTTTTTTATGTTCTAAATGTATTTTCGTCATAGTGGCTTTGTTGTCATAACCCCCCAACACACACACACACAAGGATGACGGCACAATTAGTGTGTAGCTCTATTTGAGTGGGGAAGAAGATAATCTACAGTGTATTACTCTGATTTTCAAAAGGTATTAAGTGTGTATTAATTGTCTCTTATATCAAACTTTCCTTTCAGGGGCAGTTCCATAAAAGGCACAATCACTATTCTGAAAATCAACATTACCTTTGTCAGGGCACTGAAATCAGCAAAGCCCCCTCCGAACGATTCATTCCCAAACACAGCAGCGAATGGATCTACAATCATAAAGAACACACTATCATTAACATAATTGGTATTAGGTATCCTCCAATGGATAGTGCCATCTGAACAGTCCTACCAGGGTCAGAGTTGGCACTCACTGTGGTACCACCTGGAGCAAAAGGGTCACTGGCTGCTGTGGTGTCCTAAGAACAGTAAATGTTGACTTAAACAAACATGAGTTAGTCTCTCAATGTCTAACACAGTGAGGACAGAATGGACTCACCAATGCCAGACCAGCGCTGGGCGGAGATGTGCTAAATGGATCTGTCCCAGAGTACTGAGAACCAAATGGATCTGCCTCACCAGTGGCGTTCATCTTGTGAGCGAACGGGTCCGATTCAGTTGTGTCGTTGCTCGTAGAGCTGAACGGATCTGTGGCTGGTGCGTTTGGATTCGTGGGCTGGGAGGTGAAAGGGTCTGGTTTTATTGCCATTGCTGGGGCAGGATCTTTGCGCTTGGCTGGGAACAGGTCTGGGTCCGGCGCACAAGTAGTGGTATCAAACGGGTCAGCAGAGCCAGAAAAGGGGTCATCTGAGGAAAAGTGGTTGCTGGCGGTTTGCATGAAGAAATTGTCTGCAGCGAAGGGGTCTGACCCTTTGAAAGGATCTCCTCCAAATAGATCTGATGGGACAAAAATATTGAGTTAGTTGTAGTTAGTTGGTCATGCATGTACAGAGAAATCTCGAAAGTCATATGATCCAAAAGTTTGGATCAAAATGTTCAGGAAAAAAAAAAAATGCCTCAAACCATAATAATGGAACGCATCATGAGAAAAAAAGTGTAATAACTATAAAAACAGAAATAAAGCCATGAGAAAGTGTCTGGCTGCTCTGTAAAATATGAGAAATAGACTTCAAATTCAAATATCTAAAATATACACAAACTCATTTTACCAAGTAAATGCTAGGGCTGGGCAATTAATCAAATTTAATTTCACCAAATAAATGATAGGGTTGGGCAACTAATCAAATTTAACTTAAATTGTATTTGTATTAAATTCTGCACCATAAATGTACCTAGATTTTGTATGCAAGGTGGAATTTTGTTTGTTTTATGTTTACGGACAAAAGTTACCAACTTATATTCATGTTACATTAAGTAACCGTGTTAATGTCAAATATTAATCCCAAAGGGAACATGCTGGGGGGAGTACACTCTGGACTGGTCGTCAGCAAATTGCAGAGCACATAGATAAACAACCATTCACACTCACATTCACACCCACAGAGAATTGAAAATCTTCAATGACATGATACATGCATGTTTTCGGAATGTGGGAGGAAACTGGAATATCCGCAAACAAACAAAAACCACGCAAGCACAGGGAAAACATTGTGTGGGGTTTGCACACAGTAAAGCTCAGAAAAAAGCCGTTGTGTTCCCCTCCATTACATGTCTGACTGGAGTCTACAAAGGGAATGTGCTTTTTACTTTATTTTGGTTTAATTATAGAGTGGTTAACTCGTTTTTATGATTGTATGATAGTCAAGAATGTTAAAATGTTACATGAAAGCCCGTACAGGTTGTAAAGGCTTTACGATGGCCACATGAACAAATTTATTTACTTTACTTTTACTTCTTACGGGACCAGCGTCATGGATCAGGAGGGTGTGTTCAACTTTGGAGGTTGCAATGCACTCTGTGTTTGCTTTCTCAAACTCACCAGCAGCTTCTGTTTTTCCAAACAGGTCATTCTTGAATGGATCATCTGCAAAACAAATGTCACATTTTCAAACCTGCAGTGTGTGAAGACAAAACAAGTGACACAAGCCACAGATTTGATGTTGCTCACGCTCTGTAAATGGGTCAGAGTGGAAGAAGTCCATCTCGGGCAGAGAGGGCTGGCTGGTAGCGGGCAGCGCAGAGCAATGAGGAAGAGGTTGTGCTGGTAATAAGGACGGGATGACTTCTGAGGAGACTGTAGCTTGCCGTTTTACCTCTGGCTCTGGTGATGCCACCTGTTTTGTTGAACAGTAACTTTGTCTTACTCAAATTGACAAACAAATTCACAAATCATAATCTCAAAATCTTGTTCTCAAACTGGTCCAGCATTAGGGCTGGCAAGATCAGTTGACAAGTCACCTGTTATGTCAACGATCAAAATTGTCAACATTTAATTTAATAATCAACGTCGTTTAATTTTTTTAAGGCTGTTTTTTGCCTGTTGTCTGCCTTCTGGCCGCGATGCACATGCGCAGTAATGGTAAACCGCGTGTGCCATACCCAGAAGAACTACAGCTAACCAGCGTTAGAAACGGAGCCCGAACGTTTCAGCATTTCACCAAAAATACTAAAGAGGAATGCTATGCAAAAACTGTGAGATAGAACAGTGATACACTAGCATCTAAAGAGGAAGAATGTCGTGGCTGATTCAATGTCCGACAAACAGGAACAGTCATCAGTCAACAGTAGTTGGCTGTTAATATTAGCGTCAACGGCAGTGAGGTACTTGCTTAAAGTTGTAAACATGAACATTATCTTAAGGCTAACGATGACAATTTCATTACCCTTATTCCCAGTTCCCTTGTTATGATTGTACATGATTGTGGATAGTTTTTGGGAACATTTTAAAGTGCACTAAACATTTACAGCTAAAAATGTTCAAGGTTAGAGTATCGCCGTCATTTTAATTTGCACTATTATGTTTAAGCATTTTAGGAATGCTTATTATCTTTTCCACATTCCTTAAACACTTCAAGCTGAAAGCTAAATATAGTTGTATAAAAGCAGCTGCATGCTGGTGCGATAAGCAGCAATTTACATATGATCTGATTCGTCGACTAGTCACAAAAATAACCACCGCCTAGTTGACTTTAAAAATAATAGTTTGTGGCAGCCTTATCCAGCATCAAACTTTGCTCTTTTCCTGTTAAGGTTCTTTTTCCATTTCAATACAACTTCAACGAATTAATGGCGCCATCTGTTGATTGCTACCGAGAAGGACCATAAATTAAGCCTGAACTGACGTTGTACTACCATACAATACAATATCTTGTTGATTAAAAGGTTAGCTAGATCAAATTCCACAGGAGCGATGCAAGGTTAAACAAAAAGACAGTTTATCATCACAACTGTATGATAAGTCTTTACCTTTTGTGGGCTTGTTTTAGGTGACTCTGCAGCATCATCTTGGACTTCTGAGGAGACATCAGGTGAAGGGTTTTTGTGTTCCTGGAGATGTCAAAGAACAAGGTGTGTTACATAGACATTCAGACCGTTCAATAATCTTGTTGTGAAAAGTAGTAATTTCACACATTTACAGTTTTCTCCTGTGGCTTGGTGAGCGTCGGCAGATTTATGTACTTCTCAGAGGAGGCTAGGCTAGTGTAGAGGTCATCCAAAGCATCTGGCTTCAGTTTTTCCTCTTCTGGTGTCTTGGGGCGCTCTTCCTCCTTCTCTTCCTCTTTTTCTTCCCTCACTCCTTTCTCTGTTTGTTCTAAGAGTTCTTTCTGAGTGTTTGAGTCAGCAGCTGGATCTTCGCCCTTCAGCTCTTTAGGTTGGTCGTCCTGGAAGAGGTCCCTATGTTGCAGCTGTGGTGTGGGCCCTGCCGATCCATTGACCATGACAGGAGAGTCATCTTCCAAAGCTCTCTTCCAGCTCAGCTGGGCTTCCATCGACCTCTCTTCCACTTGAAGGTCGTTAAGTTTGTGTTGGACCTGAACGGCAGAGCAGAACGTTAAAGGTGAAGAAAAATACGGCTCAAGTGAGAAAACACAGGTGAATAAGCTTGAGACATTTCCATCTGACCTGGGCAACTTGTGTGAAGGAGTCCCGTACAGACTCCTGCAGAGGTGTGAGTTGCTCTTGTGCAGCTTGGACCTTCTCCTGCAGCTTCCTGCTCTCCTCCTGCAGAGCCAGAAGCTCCTCTCGAGCCTGGACCAGCTCCTCCTCGTACTGACATATCCTCTGCTCCTGCTCCTCATGCTCCAACTGCAGTGACGTAATCTGGCAGACAGTAAAACCGGGTCGGGTTTTACGTTAAAACGTACGTTAATGCAAGGTTTTCAAAATGTAAGGATGTCTGGAGAAAATATGGCAAGCAGCAAAGATGACGGGGAGCAAATATTACTGACTTCACAATTATGTGTTTTCAGCATCTTATAATTTCTTTAAATAAATGCACTAATTGGTCATATCACATCCCTCAATTAGTGTCCATTTCCCAATTAGTCGCTGGGTGAGTCATCTACTAAAAAGAATTTCCCATCCAGAAAAAAAAGCACATAGTAACTGTAATAATTTGGGTTTATAGATGTTCACACATGGTCATTCAAGAGTTAACTGCTCAGAAGATTGGAACTTTTATGAGCTAAACAAAACAGCAACATGAGGCACGTCAATGAATTCAATGTAACCAAGCTCCCTGCTAAATATTAAAAGATCTTAAATTATATGGACACACCGTCTTTAATAACGATTAGTAGACTGACGTGATTCGTCGACAATGCTGTGTGCATTCATATTTCGGTATGCTGCAGTTCTTGTTGCTTCTCTGAATTTCTTCACCAAATAATCTTCTTTTAAACTTCAGTCACTTACCAATGTAATACCTGTAATAATGTTTAGTATTATTCGAAACAATAAGCATAAAAATAAAAGCTACCATTCCACCCAATCTGTAGTTGAGTGCTCCATAAACCATCATTTACAGGAATAAATTATATTTCATTTTAGATTGTTTTAAAATACTGATAGTGCAAGTTAAAAAATAAATAGCTATGTTTATTTGTAACATTGCTGTATGTGACAGATAAAATAAAGTTTCAGTTGTTAACCTATAAAAATTCACTTCCAGAACAATGTGCCCAAATTTGTCTGACTTTGCATATATTCAAAATTTTGTCAAGAAGATTTCCGTGCGACATTCATAATCATAATCGTTAATAAATTATGGGTTCAATATGTCATTTTAATGTTTTTCTTACATCAACCTTCTAATGGTGGACGCAGCTGCAGCCTGAATCGAAGTACCAGCATTAAGATTTCAACGTTTCATCATCAAAAATATCAGTGTCTATGGATTAATTCACCTTTGCCAATTCTGTTTTCAACTCCGGACGCAAAGAGAACTTTGGCCTCTGCAGCTTTGCAGCCGGGGGGCGTAAGAAAATACACATATATACATGTGCACCAAGCAGCTGTTCAATGTGGACGCGCTGCTAACGTCAGAGGCTGGACCCCACCCCCCACAATATCCAGAACAATCAGTGACAAATCAACGTTCAGTGATTTCTGTAACAAAATACGGACGCTCCCTAACATTTGGAAGTTCTGCATTTGCTGCATTGTGTTTGTGTTTTGCTGTTGGATTAACACAGGCTATTTTTAATATAAAATAGAGGGGTATCTCAATTTCGTATCAAAAATAATTTCAATAGTTCAATTAAAAAAGTCAAACTCATTATACAGATTCCTTAAACACATGAAAATACTTATCCGAAGGGCAATCCCTACATAATTAAAATTCATTTTGATTGTTTATGTAATGATTGGCTGGCGACCAGTTCAGGGTATACGCTGTCTCTCGCCCAAATATAGCTGGCATAGGCTCCAGCACGACCGCGACCCTCGTGAAGATAAGCGGTATGGAAAATGGACTGATGGATGTTTATGTCATATTTCTTGTAATGGTTTTGGGTTTTCGTTTGCTACAAACTATCATCATTAAATTTGTAAAAAGAATAAAGTCATGAAATATTTCATTTGTGAATCTATACAGATCATTACTGTATAATGATTTTCACATTTTAATTTGAACTACATCTTCCTTGATATTCTAATTATTAATGTGATGCACCTGTAATTATGAAAAACTAAAGGCTAAAACTAAGAATTAACCATCAAAAAAGTGTAACGTTACCTCAAATTACAATATTTAAAATATGCTAAAAACGTGTATGCCAACGAGTGTTGGGCTTGTAATCGGGTTTGTAACCTTTTGGTTTTCAGGGAGGTGACAATAGCCTTCTGCCAAACCCACCAGTTGGCTCTCTTGGTTAGTCTGCTGGCGAATGTGGGCCAGCTGCTCCTCCAGTGAGCCCTTCTGTTGATCCAGCTCCTCCAAGGCCTCCTGCACCTTCTGGCGCTGAGTCTGGAGCTGCTGCAGCACCTCGCTCTCTCTCGCCACCTCACCCTGCAAGTCCTGTGGAAAATGTTGTATGTTCAGGATACATCTAAATATGCAAACCAAAGGAATACAATTAGGGAAAAGTCTTTAAGTGACCATGACATCATAAAATCCATTAGTACAAAAGGCTTTACTGTCAAACTACACATAAAACAAATATAATTACCCGCTGCTGTATACAACAACCGCTTAACTTCACCTTGGAAAAGTCTGTTAACTGAATGCTACCACACGATGCAAAATAACCAACGGAATAACTGTCGTTGTGTTATAACTCGGGCTGCAACTAACGATTATATCAATCATCGATTACGCTGTCGATTACTCGATAAATGGTACTGAAAAAAACTTCATCCATTTATTAAAAAAGGGACACTATTTCAAATTGACAGTGCAGAAAAGGCACAAACATAAATTGTTTATGATTTAGTTACTGGTTTGGTCTGTAACATAAGTATAATTATTAATATTTACTGTAAATGCCAAATTCAGAGAATTTGGAGAAGTTAAATAAGGTCTCTGAATGCCCATCCTGCCATTCTCTGAACTGCTTATCCTCAATAGGGTCGCGGGTGTGCTGGTGCCTATCCCAGCTGATTTCGGGCGAGAGGCGGGGTACACTGAACTGGATGCCGGCTAATCGTAGGATTTGAATGATTAATTGATGATCAAAAATCATTATAGATTTGATAATCGATTAGTTGTCAAGTAATCATCGCACCTCTACTTGTAATGCTTTAAACAACGGAACCATGCAGCCACACATGTAAACAGACAATATAACAATACTCACAGGCATATAGTCTTTATCCTCTGCAAAAAATTACTAATATTACTGCAACTTAGTAATTTGTGAAACACTGTGAGTGTTCGTATGTCTACATTATAATGCCCCCTTGTGGCCAAGGTACGCACACATGAATGAGCACAATGTGGTGCTGGAACAGATTAATGGCATTTCTATTCAAGGGAAGGATGAGGATTTAAGTGTTTTGAGTTACAAGTGTGGTCAAATTAACTTGAAGTCAAGGCACCACTATGGTTATTAGGTGCCAAGATGCGACCAGAGGGTGCCAAAGCAATATTTTTTATGTTAGACATGGGTTTGGCCTAAGTACCACACAGCAAATAGAGGATAGGTTGCCCCAAATAAATCTGCAAACTTGTGAAATGCGAATATGTGGGGGTTCACCGTTTGTCTGAATTAACTGGAATGTTTCCAGACATGAGAATTTCAGATAACACCACCAATTTTCCAATCCAAATTTAGCTTCACCACAAAGAAATCATGATCTGAAAGTTATGTGGGTGTATGTGCAGGTACCAAGCCGTTAATGACTGTGTCGAAATACAAACAGTGCAGTAAAAAAGCCGAACAAGCTATACAAGATCAACAATACAAGAGTCCCTTGAGAAGGCTGCCCATCTTTGGCTGAAATAACCGTCTGGCCCTTTAAACTACTATTTCCCAAAATAGTCCTCAAGGCTCAGAACATTCCGACACACCACAAGGACACCAGCCTCTTGGATGCCATTGTTGTTCAAAAAACATCTCAGGTAGCTAATGTGCCATTTCTGTTATTTTTCCCCCAACAAAAGTAAACAATTAAAATCCTACAGTACACTGTCCTGCCTAGAATGTTATCCTAAAATGACTCACGGCAGGAACAAGTACTGCATATTCCAACAATTGATCAATATATAAGACTAAACATTCGACCAGTAAATTGACCTTACCTGGACCTCGCTGCTGCGCTCGCTGATGGCCTCCTCCTTCTCCTTGATCTCTTCTTCCACTGTGGTTTTCTCCCTTGGGTTCCAGCACAACATATAAGAACATTTAGCCACTGAGGACAAAGAGGTTATATTTCTCAGACCGCAAGGCCACAACCAGCCCTCCATTGAACCCCCGTCAGCTCGATCCTTAGCCGCAACCCCCTGCTCTCCTTGGACAACCATGACCCTCAAAATCAAATAGAAACGTGAATAAGGCCGAGACTCCGACGCCACGATAAAGCAGAGAAAGTGAGCTTGTGCTCGATCTGTCAAGTATGTGGGAGATGAAAGGTGAGACACAGATGACTGGTGTGAGGGAGGAGGAGAGGGAGGACCAACCAACATTCTTCTTGTGCTGCCTTAACACCTCTAACAGTGCTTCATTACAGCAAATTAAAGTGTATTTTATTTGAATGATTTATGGAAAAAGGCACACATTAAATATTATACCACAAATGTGGCACATAGAGTGGAGTGCAGTATGCTCTGAAAAAAGACAACTTTACATCATTTGTACATGCATTAAACTTGAGTCTATGCATGTTTGTATACACAACCCTCGTCATCTGTCATTTGATCCATAACAAGATGACTGAGATACTTGAACTCACTTCAGACTGTGAGATTAGAATTAAACAATATAAAGTTAGGAAAATGTAGATGTTTATCCTCATATTGACAGTTGATTTTATTATTATGCCATGTCATATAGCATGGTAGCCAACATATTCTCAAAATAATACATCTCTGACAGAATCAATTAACTTGAGTATTATCTCAGTAAGGTCGATTTGTGTATTCACGTTTTGTATTGGATGTCATTCAACTTTCATTTCTAGAGTATGTATCAGTGTCTCTCACATCAGAACAGTTTCCACCAGCCAACCTACTGATGCATCCTCCTCATCTTCATCACATTGCTGCGACAAGATGCTTAAGTGCATCCCTAACTTGAGTATTAGTGAGGAAGGGCTCCTTCCACACACCCAGCTCATGAAAAGGGACACAACACTGAGTAATGTATGGACACTGATCACATGGAAACTACTAAAAAAAGCAGACATCTCGACTTTTTTAAATGAAGGTAAATACTGTATGTGGAGGAAGATTAAGATCGTAATAATGAGTCTTGGTTGGTCTCCTGGTGAAGTGCAGATGCTGTAGAAATTACACAAGCATCCCCATTCATACTGAGCTGACACTATTAATAATTACAAAATAGCTGGTCTTATACGTAAGATCAGTAGTAAGATCAGTAGTTTACACACATGGGTGTGGAGAGTGTGTGTGGTGACCATGGGCCCATGACTGACAAGGTGCGTAGAATACAGTGTTTTCCATTTGTGGCCTTGAAGTACTGGGCCCAAATCTTTTTTTTTTTTTTTTTTTTTTTTTTTTTCCCTCCACTGGGCCCAAATTCCCGGCCGAAGCCAATGCTTACTCATTAGTACGCAATTATTGTCAGTATAGTGCATGGGTGTCAAACTCAAATTCACAGTGGGCCAAAATTAATAAATTGGCACAACGTCGTGGGCCAAACTCAATATTTCATGAAAAATCACTGCAATGTGCATGTTTCCCTTCTCTCCAGAAATGTAGCGTTAAAGTTTATCATATGAAAACAAACTTAAATTTTGCTTAAACACTGAATCTGGAATAAACAAACTAATATTATAAACACGAGAAATCAAATTTGCAATAAAAGACATCAGTGGTATTAGTTTGTTGTTTTGTGTTTAAATAACATTAATTCTTCTGTCTCTCCATCTTCTATTTATCTATCTCCAACTACCTTTCTTTTTGATGTAAATCTTTTTTCAAAGGCCAACAACAAAACAACCCAAAAAAATAAGAATGTGCTTCAATAAAAATCCAAACTATTAACAGTCTCTGCCTAGGAGTTGAGCAGGTCTAGACTGATAGGCCAACACACTAGCAAAGCATTCTGGGATTTGTAATATTAGTGGCGCATGTACTATATACTGGCGGGACAGCTCTAATCCACATTTGATATGGTCTTGTGGGCCAAATATAATTACATCGTGGGCCAAATTTGGCCCCCGGGTCTGAGTTTGACATAAAGTATAGTGGGTCAATTAACAGAAAACACTGCACTCTGGCCGTCAGAACAGATCCTGCAGTCAGTGAAATTATATGCAGTATTGTACTTGTGGTAGGAGGCGCCATATTTGTATCTTTAAACATTTTGAGGTGCTGATTATTGAACAACTTAGCACTGCAATCTCTCAAAGCATAACCTACATGACGTATACTATCATCATACAAAGCTTACCTTTGTAGTTCAAAAATTTCATTACTAAGAGAGTCCAGCTCCTTGATGGCAGAGAAGTCAGCTGCCAGGTTGGCCATATTATTCTGGAGCAAAGGAACCACAGAGATAGGTTAAATGGAGGCAAAGGGCCAACACGAATATAAACATTTACATAGCAAGTCACATAACTGCACAAACAAATAAACGACAGCTAAACTGATGAGCTTACTGATGTAGAAAAGTTGCTCAAGACAAACATGAACGTATGCAGTGATTCTGTAATGGCATCCAACCAGATGTGGCGCTAAACATTTATGACAAACTATAAAGAGCAACCTTCATATTTCATCTAAATCTACATTGATTTTACAAAACAGCATGAAGAAGGAAAGATGGCAAAGTGAGGTGGTTCATACAGAGGAATGAAACTCACTCAGGGGGGCGGTCCCATCCGCATGAGAAAGGGGCAGAGAATAAAAATGTGAAGTGGAGAAAGAGAGGGATAAAAAAAAAATTTGCAATGAGAGCAAAGGAAGGACAGGCAAAAAAAAAAAACCTAAAAAACAAGTAAAAGCAAAGCAGTAGAAATACTGAAGAATGCACAGTTTTAGCAAAAGTATCCAAATGGAAATATGCTGTATCATTGAGCAGCGCACACAGCCACTCAGTTGTCACTGTCAATATGTTTTGATGTAATGGTTCTAAGGCATGGGTCTTCAACCTTTTACAGTATATGCAGCTCGCAAAAGCATCGCATGTAATTCTAAAAACAATTAATACCCAAGAGCAACTGTTGTTAAAGATCCCCAAAACTTACTGTAACTCACAAAGGCTCATCAATCATTTTCTTCTTTTCCTTTCAGCTTGTCCTACTAGGAGTCACCACAGCGCGTCATCCTTTTCCATGTAACCCTATCTCCTGCATCCTCCTCTCGAACACCAACTGCCCTCATGTCTTCCCTCAGGACATCCATCAACCTTCTCTTTGGTCTTCCTCTAGCTCTCATGTCTGGCAGCTCCATCCTTATTATCCTTCTACCAATATACTCACTATTTCTCCTCTTGATGTGTCCAAACCATCGAAGTCTTCTCTCTTTAAATTTGTCTCCAAAACATTGAACCTTGGCTGTCATTCTGATGAGCTCATTTTATAATTTTACCCAACCATGTTGGATAAAATTCTAAAAATATATATTTAAAAAAAGATAAAAACATGGGCTTGTTTACCAGTATGTTACATCACCTTTTAACAACACTCTATAAGCGTTTGGGAAAAGGGGACTCCATTTGTTGATGCTTTGTAGATGGAATTATTTTCCATTCTTGTTTGATGTACAACTTTAGCAGGGTTCATACACTTTCTTAGCAATAATTTTCCATGACTTTTCCACATCCTTTCCGTTAATTCCCGAGACCGGAAAATGTGCACATTTAAAGGGGCTCTAAGTAGATATCTGAGTTTTGTTTCTAAGTACATTAAATATGTTTTAAGTGCTGAAAACATATGCAAAGACTTATGTATAACAATATAGGGCTGAATTGTTGGGATTTAGCTTAAGCATCTTTTTTACTGTTTGAATTTTCACTATTAGAATTTTCCTGATTTTGTGAGCGGGGCTAAAACACAGCCCCATGACATCACGGGCCTGGGGCGTATGCATTCTAGCGCGAGTCCCCTCCCCACTATAGAAGGACAAAGTGACATTTCGTTTGGCTGCTCAGTTGAGTGTTAGCTGTGCTTAGCTTCCATAACAAGCCTCATTTACCACTCCAGCCTGCAGTTAGCAAGCTAATGACGGCTACACCACGAACATGCATCTTCGCTGGATGCCACAATTTACATAACAGCTCGGTGATGTTTTTTTAAGCTCCCAAAAAATGAAGAAATAAAAAAAGTGAGGGATTTACTTTTTAGAGAGAGACACGTGGATGGCGAGCTGAAAATCAACACCACCAGAAGACTGCATTGCACATTTTACGATAGGGCGGCTGTGGCTCAGTAGGTAGAGCAGGTCGTCCAGTGACTGATCGAATCCCGGTCAAATCTGTTCGCGTGTCGAAATGTCCTTGGGCGAGACACTGAAACCTAATTTGCTCCCAGTGGGCCTGGCAGCGCCTTGCATGACAGCAGCCGCTCATTGGTGTATGAATGTGTGTGTGTGTGTGTGTGAATGATTGCATGTGAGGCTTTGTAAAGCGCTTTGGGCACTGTGATGGTGTAGATAAAGTGCTATATAAGTGCAGTCCTTTTACCATTTACTAGAGACAACATGGCTTTATGGGTAATTTGATACTAGTAAATAAAAAAAAAGCGATGGATTGACTTTTTGAAGACACACGCGGATGGGGAGCTGAACATCAACACTACCACCAGCCGACACTGCAGTGCGCATTTTACGACGGATAGTTTTGTAAACTTTCACCAGAGACAACATGGCTTCATGCGTAACTTGATACTAGTGAATATGGCAGTGCCGACTGTCCAACTACCTGGGCTTCCTCCTACCCTCCCGCTGTCATCAGGTGCCGTGTTTGGCTGTGACATTATGTCACCAACAATGAGGGTAAGTTGACGTGTGCTTATTTTTATGATTATAGTCCACAATAACCATTAAATTTTCAAGTTGAGCCTCCTAACGTGATTTTACATCGTATAAGCTATCATCCCCTCAGTATGTTTGATTCCTTTTGGCTTATCCATTTGACACGCCCACGGCATCTGAGAGGTGGCCCTTATTATTTAAGTTTTGAAAACTGATTTTATATATTTACCAATTTTTTTATTCATTCAAATTTGGCAGGCTTGTTCACAATCTTCTCTCTTCTCTGCTTGGCATTGTCTTGTTTATCTGCAACATTTGCAAAATCAACATTGTCCCAGATTATCGTACTACTCGCTTGAAGTCTCGGCGCCCTTTGCACAATGGTCATTGCCCCGGACTATTGCAATAATAGTTATTCGAACTGCTCTCAGTGCTAGTGGACTCTGCGTCTTTTTGCACAATTGTAAAAAATAAATAACTAAATAAATAAAAATACCGGCATTACCAGATAAGTAGCAACCTTTTATTGCTCAGTGACTGTTTTTCTCAATGTCTATGTCTCAAAAGTGTTCTCCGTCAATTGACTGTCTGTTGTCGTACTAGAGCGGCTCCAATTACCGGAGACAAATTCCTTGTGTTTTTTGGACATACTTGGCAAATAAAGATGATTCTGAAACAATAACATTCATGAGTTTGAACATTGTTTTGTCTATGTAGTGTATTCAATTGAATATTGTTTGAAATATACCTGCGAATCATTGTCAAATCACTGTTTTTATTTCGGTTTTCCGCAACGTCCCAACTTCTTTGGAATTGGGGTTTGTACATATTCTTCAACCATTTGGAAAACTACACAGAAATGGGTGGCAAGCCATTATTCTGCTACTACATGAATGGAAAACAAAGTCCTTGAGCAAATCAGGTAAATCTCACCTGTTTGATGTTTAGTCTGTCAGAGGGAGGGATCATCTCTGGTGAGAGGCTCTGTGGAGGGTCCAGACCTCTCGTCAACTTCTGATTGATCAGATGTAGCGCCAGGGTGAACTGCTCTCGGGTCAGTTTTCCGATGTCGCCAATGTCACAAAGCTCCCTGAGGGAAGGATGGCGCGCAGGTTACACAACAGACTAACAATCAAGGCCTCAGGCCGCTGCGGGTCACAATAATGTTTGCCGACTATGACAGGAGCCAACAGAGCAGACAGACACAGCAGGACAGAAACTAATTAGGGAAAATCTATGAGCGCTGTATTTTTCCAGATCTCGACACACGACAGTCTCTTTTCCATCCAGAGACGTTTTGTTTACACTGAAAATTTACTTTTAGCTTTAAAAAAGGCTAAGCCGAAGGGGTATGGCCAGCTCCGTTCTATAATGTAGCCCACCGTGCATGTACTTGATCAAGAGTGCTATAATATTTGTTGCTTTTTGCCTTGGCGGTAAGGCTCCTGCCCCCCCGACCTGACCTCGGATAAGCGGAAGAAAATGGATGGATGGATGGGTTTAAAATTAATTCATCCATCCCATCCCTTTTCTGTACCGCTTATCCTCACTAGGGTCGCGGGGATGCTGGAGCCTATCCCAGCTGACTGTGGGCGAGAGGCGGGGTACACCCTGAATTGGTCGCCAGCGAATCGCCGTCATTAGTTTTTTATTCATTCATCTCATTAAATAATTTATTAACTGACTGATTGTAAATACAATGAGCAAAACTATGTACACAAAAGGCTTACCTCTCTCAAATATTATTACTAAATCTGTTCCTTTGTCGAGATAATCCATCCACACAGGTGTGCCTTAGGTTGCCCATAATAAAAGGCCACTCTACAATGTCCAATGTTACTGTGTTGGGGTGGCGAAGGGGTCGGTTTACACTGCATGAGGTTTTTTAACAATCATTGAATGAGGTAAAAGTCCAGTACAGATCCAACAGACAGGCGTCCCACCTGCCCATGAGCACAAACGTTTGCCCACCCCTGGTCTACACTAATATCAACATGTTTCTCTGTTACCACACTCTTTTTTTAGAGTGGATGCAACTACTGTATATAATTTTTAGTTGTAGTAAAAGTGACAACGGGTGAAGACTCAGATTCAAAACAAAAGAAGTTGTTAGTCTCTTACCAGATGCGTGCGAGCGTGGCAGATGGCAGACCCGTTTTGAGAAAGATATCTCTGACTTCAGGTCCAGACACCAGCCCATCCATGTCTCCATCTGTCTTGCTGAAGAGTTCGTCATATTTGGCTTTGTCCGCTGGCGACACCACCCACTGAGAGCAGATGTCAAACCATGCATTTAGGAAAACAGCAACTCAAATGATAGAAGTCAGACTGAACCTATTTAATGCATACTGAAATGCTGACATAATTTACCTTTATATTCCCTTTGGTCTTGTTCTTTTGAAAAACACACTGAGCTATCCAGTTTGAAATCATTTTAAAGTGCTTGTAACAAAATAAAGCTGTAATGGCCAGGATGCACTGGTAGCATACTCACAGGGGCAGCTGCTGGCGGCGGGGCGGGTTTAGGGGGGAGGGGCATGGTCTTAGAGCCAGCATGGGAGGCACGACTATCTTTGACGGAGGGGGGCGAGGGTAACAAGGGCATCACGGTAGGTACCGAGGCTTTTTTCCTCTTGGAGGGTGGAACCAGGGGAGGTGGAAGAGACACGGGAACTGTTTCTCCTTCCAGAGCTCTGTACACCAGATACATGGCCTGGAAGGGCGGTTTGGCAATAAAATGCATAAAGAAAAATAGTCAGAATTATTGTTCAAACATTTTGAAGTCATCACACATGCATTGTAATAATAAACTACCTGCAAGAATTTTGAAGAGTGCTCACAAAATTAGCACACAAAGGAATCATATATAAATAGCACCTACACTCACTGGCCACTACAATTAGATACACAAGAGTTGTATAACAACTATCTACATAAAGATAACACGTGAATAGTCGCACTGACATAGAAGAAATATAGTAGATGATGTTGTGTTATAATGTAATAATAATATTTCCTTACCATATCTTATTGATATTACATCACATGGCCCAGTTTTAATGTGCAATATTACATGTTCAGAGCTGGTCTAACATGACCACTGACGTTAAGCACATTGTCGTATAGAGTTTTTTTCCTGTGCTTGTGTGACCGCTTTAAATATGCTCAACTGTTTGTCACTGTTCCGCAGCAACGACAATACAGTAAGCCCATTTTTATTGCCAATGTCTGAGAGTGAGAGTTCTCAGTGTGACATAGTTTGATACTACGGCAAACTACAACCACAATAATAAACATAGTTAAATCAATAAACCTCTGACAGAGTCTATCAAAACACAGCATTATCATCTTTAGAATTTTTACACCACTTCTTGTATTGGATCTCTAATTGTATATTGACCAGATCCAGAGTACTGTTAAACTAAGCCAGGTAACTTCTTACCACAGAGAATTCATCTTTGTCCAACATGCCGTCTCTATCGATGTCACTAAGCTCCCACACCTTCAACACACAGGAATGATCGTTTTAAAATTAGAAATTTCATTAAAAACTGTACAGTATATCATGTAAACTCTGACTCATATCTATTTTTTCACTTCCTCAAAAAACCTCATGTCTTACCAAACATAAGTCATAAGAGCACATCCTTTGTACTCCAACGTGTTGGTTCATTTGCTGATGTTGTGACTCATCAAATTACTAAATTGGAAACACTGCTCAATTTTCAAATGCACATTTCCTCAGTGGTGTCACTTGGTTTACAATACAGTACATGAAACCAGTGTGGCAAGCAGCTCATACCCGGCCCAAAATGTCGACTGGCAGTTTCGAGTTGAGCAGGACAGGCTTGACTTTGTCTCCTGTGAGCATCCCCCCGACTGGACCAAGGCTGTCAAAGATGGAGTCAAACTTCAACTTCTCTTCAGGCTGAGAGGACAACAAAATGTAAATTTCAACAAAAAAAAAAAAAATTATAAATATGGTATGTTGTGTACAGTAATACATGGGTTATATTTGTTAGGCGTGTCCTGATCAAAGACAGATATTGCAGCCTTGAGCTTTGGCCAATAGAGATATTGGGCAAATCCGATATCAGCAATGATCATACATACTTTACAGGGCTCTTCACTAACTTTTGCAGAAGTAGAACTTTTTCAGTTGGTTGCATCAGCACATGATTTGGTCGCAGCATTTTTTGAGGAGCTACGGCATGACCATGGCATACAATAGTTTTGTATGAGGATCGACAGTGACCAGAGATATATTTGTAAAATATGTTACTGTGAACAAGAACTTGGTCTGCATCAGGCAGTGGCAGACAAAACAGGTCAATTAAAAAATATATATATATTTTACTTCTATTTGATCATTTGTTCCACTAGAGGGGCCAGCAGCCAGCTCTTATAGTGAGGGTCTTCTTATGCTTATGTGTTGAGCATGTACGTGACGGTGCTGTTGATAATAGCGTGCTCTATCTGAAAGAAGCAGTCAATTATGTTGCAGCAGGTAGCTAATCATATTGTTGCAGGTCGCTTTTAACTCAAATGGCATTCAGAACAATGATTGAGACGGTGTCACACCTCTCTCTCTCTCTTTATCTGTGTGTTTCAGGAGAAGATTGCAATAGAAAAAAAGGCCACTTTCAACCAATAAACATGGACTCGCACAAATGCGACAAGATAAAACCTTTAATCGCACAAGCTGAAAAAAAAGGTGGCATATGCGACCAATTTGGTCGTAGTGTCTACTCCTGCTTTACTTATTATGTAGTATGGAATATTAGAAAAGGCTTGATCAAGTGATATTACTCAAACCGTGAACAATAATCAGCAACAGTATGTGTGAGGAAAAACTGACCCATTTTTCTTTATAAACAAATTGGTTACATAAAATAACTTTAAACATAGGAATGTACTACAATTTAATAAAATAATAAAAATTATATCTGATTGAAGACTCAATTCCCCTTAGGTGTGAATGTGTGTGCGAATGGTTGTTTGTTTCTATGTGCCCTGCAATTGGCTGGCGACCAGTTCAGGGTGTACCCCGCCTCTCGCCCGAGGATTGCTGGGATAGGCTCCAGCACGCCACAGACGCTTGTGAGGATAAGCGGAAGGGAAGATGAATGAATGAATATCAGAAAATCCTGAAAAATAAACAATAAAACCAATGATAACAAAAAAAATTAAATAACTGCAACATACCCACTGCTTAACTTAAACAGAAGCATATTCTACATTTGAATAGATTAAATAAAAAATAAATTAGACATGGTTTTCGGATCCATTTTAATTCTATGCTCAACTCTAAATTCAACATGGTTTTCTAATTAATGTATTCAAATAACCTCACTAAATAATACATACAAATTATACTTTTAAGTGCAAAATAACAATTCAAGTTCAATTAAGTTATTTTCTACTGCCAGTATATGGTGGGAACAGCATTTGGTTTCGCCACACGCGGTGGCAACGCATCTGGACTGGAGTTTTATTCACTGTTCATGCTGTGCTCATATTGACCTCTGGGGGGCAGTACGGTGCACACAATGAGATACTTGCAGTAACAAAAAGTAGAAGACACGATCGAATATTTTTTTATACAACTCGCTTTTCACAGAGTGTGAATAATATATGCCTGAGAATATTGTGTAAGTGTTTATACAGCGTTTGTGTACCAATATTTATTATGTTGAGCGATACACGACCCTTGTGAGGATAAGCGGCTCAGAAAATGGATGGAAGGATAGATACAAGTGCCGCGAGTTCAATGTTAATTTTCGTTAGCTCGTCAATGGAGTTTTCCATTCATTAGCTTTGAGCTAGCGATTTTTCTTAACAAAAACGAAGAACGACAAAGTCTGTGATGTGTTTGAACATTTAACAGGTATAACTCTTATGTATGTTTAGTTTTAGAGCGAATTTCAATTGGACTGTCAATAAACAAGTTTAAGCAAGCAACATTAACTCTTACTTCTTGCTACTATGTTAGCACCTTAGCAACCTGTTGTTGTAATCAAATACCCTCTGCATGTCGTTGCTGGAGAGAAATGCTCGACCGGCGCATGGAATGGACTGCTTGTACAAGAGTGGTAAAATCAGGGATTTTCGATCCAGTCCGATCTGATACTCGTTTTTTGCTGGCATTGGACCGATTTTCGATCTCAGAGATCGGATGGAGACACCCCTAAGATTTGTTACATTTTGCAGTTCTGTTTTCTGTTGTTGCTATGGATAGATATAGTAGCTGAAAAGCACAGAGTAGACCTGCACGAATGAAATCCACTACAAGAGCTGTATCTGCGAACAACATTGGCAGGCTCAAATCGGTATACATTAATTTTTTATAAAAAGAAACGTATAAAGGCTTCACCTTGACAACCCAGGTAAGATCGGTGGTCAATCCCCCTGCTAACAACGGGCTGCTTGTATCCTGCTGGGAACAAGTACAACTTGCTTCAACTTTTCAAGTATGATGAATAACAATGATTTCAAATTAAATGTAGCAGCATCTAACAGATCATATGGACATTATTTTTTGACTGATTAAAAGCAACTGACTTACAAATTTTGGGGGCGGAACAGCCACATTAAGGCTCTTGAGTGCCACCTCCAGGCCATTCTGAGCACAAGCCACCAAGCGCAGTGCGGTAAAAAATTGCTGTGGAGATTAACATACATTCAATACATTTGTAAAAAACACACATTATGATGCCCCTCCACTGGGCTTTTATACCTGTTTGTTGAGAGAACCCTTCCTTTCAGAGTCAGACAGATCCCAGATCTGCGGAGGACATTTATCAACCATCAAAATAACACGATAGTATAGTTTAACGTGCTGGTTTCAAGCTTGATTTACCTTGCCCAGAACCAGGTCAGCCAGGCCCGACTGCTTCAGGAACAGAGCTGCGTCAGCTGCTGCCACTCTCCCGCTGCCTCTGGGATCAACCTGCAGGCACACAAGCCCAAGGTATAATCATTACAGACAAAATCATCATGGTCAAAGCATATTCTGCATGTGCCTTAGCCAACTGGTTTGGTCCACAAGAGTCATAAAAAAAGCAGTATTTTAAACTAAAGGCAGTTGTGAAAATAACTGGTACTAAACTTAGGAATATGGGGCACCTACGCCATTTAAATCAATACTGACAACAAAACCAAAGCTACAGTATATTCTCAGTAGTGGAATAGGATCAGGTCACATTTCATGGTGGTCACCGCCGACCCGCTATGACACATTGGGCAGAGCGCTCCATTATTAATTCATAGTCTGACTTCCTGTACAGGAACCGATAACAGGAGACGTCACTGCAACATGATCATAGTAAATTAAGCTACTGTACCTCTATTATATGCTCTCACCAGCCACAACATTAGGTACATGTGCACAATGAGTTCAAAACAAAAGCTATGCAAAAATAAATAAGAGGTATTAATTATTGTGGTTTTACTACAGTGATACAGCTCTTGTATTGGATCTTATTAGATTACGTAGGTGTACCTAATAAAGTGTCCATTAAGTATATAACATCTGATAAACACAATACAATTTGAATTTTTTTAAGTTGTATTGTGATCTTCATAAAGCAAGACTTCAACAGTGATAATGTTTGCGCATACCTGTCGATAGTATTTGTCATAAATGGGATTTCCACTGGAGAGCTGTTGAGGAAGAACAAGACATTCAAAATTTATAAAAGGACCACACTGACATACACCCATTTTAAAACCATTTACAAAAGTACAAACAGTCTGAGTTTAAATATTCCTGTAAAATGATCAAATATAGGGTAACAACAAAAGGGCTAAATGCCACCCTCTGCATGTCAAATGTTTGACCCACTGCATGCACGAGGCAGATGTTATAAACAAATGTTCTTTACCACAATCAGTTTATAAATACTGCACATTTAACTGTTGTGTAGTAATCAAGTAGTCAATGGCTGATTATCTAAAAAGGCTTTACACGATCAGGATTTTTGGGGCCGATCATCGATTTTTAAAAAACGATAACCGATCTGGCGGCACGGTAGCCGACTGGTTAGGACATCTGCCTCACAGTTCTTAGGACCGGGGTTCAAATCCGGGCCCCGCCTGTGTGAAGTTTGCATGTTCTCCCCGTGCCTGCGTGGGTTTTCTCCGGGTACTCCAGTTTCCTCCCACATCCCAAAAAAACATGCATGGTAGCTTGATTGAATGAATGGTTGTTTGTTTATGTGTGCCCTGTGATTGGCTGGCGAGCAGTTCTGGGTGTAGCCCGGCTCACGCCTGAAGATAGCTGGGATATGCTCCAGCACACCTGTCACCCTAGTTAGGATAAGATGTGAAGAAAATGGATGGATGAATGGATAACCGATCCGATCACATGATGGAGCAATGTGTCTATTTAAATTACTTGTTCATTTACTGCATATACTTGTGTACTTAATTGCTCAAAAATATTATATTTACAAAACATAATGTATCTTTGTTCATTGTTAGATATATTTTAGTAGTTATCATTTATTTGCTTAGCTTGCATTAGTATTTTGCATTAGTAGCTTGCATTAGTATTATGGACAATTTTTAGAAAGAAAGATGTCTCAGATGCCTTCAAGAAGATGACTCAGCAGGAATCATCTGAGAGAAGGACGTGGCCGGGACGTGACAGGTGTTGGTCTGGTCCCATGTTTTGTGTTGTGTCTTAGTGCTTAGAACATTCTGTCTTGTAAAACCCTCCTATAGTCAAATAAATGTAGGAGCGACGGGGGAGATTGTTTAGAGCGTGTTGAGGTCTTCCATTTTCTAATAATTGCTCCCACAGTGGATTTCTTGACACCAAGCTGCTTACCTATTGCAAATTCAGTTTTCCCAGCCTTGTGCAGGTCTACAATTTTGATTCTGGTGTCCTTTGACAGCTCTTTGGTCTTGGCCATAGTGGAGGTTGGAGTGTGACTGTTTGCAGTTGTGGACAGGTGTCATTTATACTGATAACCAGTACGATATGTATAGGTTCTTATTTATCGAACAGCATGATGAATCAATGTTTTACAAACATAAAAAATTATGAAGTTGAGGATATAGGCAATGCCCTTTATTTGGCAATAGACAGCAGATTTAGCCTTCCATGTCATATCCTCCCTAAACCAGCCACTTTCCTCTTTCAGTATAGCTGACCGTCCACAGCTGGGCTGAAGAGGAAGACAGTCAGCACTTCCTTCTTCATATAGCCGATGTGCTGATATTCTCTAAAAAGGAGCAGGTGCAGCTAGGAACAACATAATAGCTTGCGAAATGAGCACGTTACACAACTTGCAAAAACCCCTCCAGCAACTGTCAATTGACCATCTGATAACTGGGTACACACACTTATCTCTCTATGACCAAGCTTGTGTTTTCACACAATACTGTGCCTGGAACTAATTCTGGCTGCAAACAAAGTGATCATTGTTCTGGCGTGTCCACTTGATTTTTAACCGAGCCTTCAATCATGCCCACACCTCCATCATACTTCTTGACACATGGCCGTCTAAAGCTGGATTTACACTGAATGCATCAAGTGACAGATTTTTTTCTTATCAAGTGGCAGAAATGGGATACAAATGACAGCAACGTAAATAACTTCAGGGCGGAATCAGGCTTCTTCCAAATGTGGATAAATACAGTATCTGCTTTGTCTCAAATATCTGCCAATCTGAGAGTAGCGTAAACGCACAGATCGGATATACCCCGCCAATGGAAGCTTTAAGTCATCGAAATACACTGATTGGGGACGTATATACACACCATCGCCTGCCCTAACAATAAAAACACATTAAAAAAGCTGTACATTTAAATTACAGCAAACGCACAGACAATTAAATATGGACTAAATATGTTACCTCACGGGAATGAATCAGGTTTTCTGAATTCAAATCTTATTAGTGTGTCCATCATTAAATCAGCAAAATAATTGCAGACAGCTGACAAGGTCATTATGTAAATGTTACCCTCTTTTAAATCAAAGGGGGAAGAGTCAGCCCGTGCCAACTAAATGCTACAAAACATTTAATTTTTTTATTATTTATGTCAGACAATATAGGCATTAAATCAACATTGGGGACATGGAACAGCACTGTAAATCCATTTTAAGGCCCGCCACACGACGAGCAACACGGCCAAACATGAGTGAAGTGTACTATCGCAAGAAAAATTTCAGTCGACGAATGTTTCACGCACAAGCTACAACAGAAAAACTGCAACCCCGTATTGGGTTTTGGGGCTTCACATTAGGGCTGCAAGAAATTGGGAAAAAAATGACTGAAGAGATACAGATGCAGGTGTATTATTGTTTCTGGTGTCCTCATTAATAGTCATCATACAACAAGACTACACTCTGGGCTGCGCCGTGTGTATGTTGTCTGAAGGGTTATAATTTTTTTTTTTTTTTTTTTTAATTCTTGTCCAACCAGGTACCTCTTCTGGTCACTTCTTAATATTATAGTTGATTAACTACATATCAATACACCAACATTGTGCAGGACCCTGTGATGTGACTATTGCGCACACATATATTGTTATGATGATGCTCAAACAATATATTGTGGAACTCTACTTCACAAACAGTATACTGTACAGTAGGGCTGCATTATTATGGCCAAAATAATAATCCCGATTATTTTGATCAATATTGTAATCATGATTATCAGTCACAATTATTCTTCATGTGAGGGAAAAAAATGTTTTTATTGCACTACTTTTCAACAAACAACATGAAACAGTGTCAGTGGAAAATGATAAATTGATAATCAAAAAATAAATGTCCCCCCAAAAAAATTCTACTTTACCAAGGGCTCACTGAATAAATATGGTATTAAAAACTGCAATCACGAATTGCAACTTAATGGAAGCAAATACAGTCAATACATAAAACACAATAACATTAGTCTGCAAGCACCGACTTTTCATTTGAAAATCCCCTCAACATAGTGAATTCTCAAGGACGGGTACGTCTCCGCTGTTCTGCTTGACCGTTGGTCAGTCGTGCACGGTCACAAACTGGAAACAACTCGACAGTTGTGATTTCCCTCTCTATTTACTTCTGCCCTTTTTTACTTCAGTCAGGTCAACCGAAAAGTTGACGTCAAGGCAGCCGCTACGATTGTGAATAGTGTCTTACCATGGCACACCGCCCCTCTGCCAACGTGCTGAGTGGGCCAACTTAAAAATAAAAGCTCCATATATTATGACATTGGACATCAAGGCCATTTTAGGATTTTATTTTGAAGGTGGCCCCGGAGCATGGTGTCGGCGTTGAATGAAACCTTAACCATGCGTTTGCAGCCTGGTGGCTGGCTGACTAGGTTGTGGGCACTACTGCATATGAAGCACTTTTTATATGCAGCAGTGCCCACATTTTAAATGTTTATAATAAAATAAAAAATTTTGCAGACAATCAAGCTTTTAATCCTGGCAGCCAAAAATTTTAAATGTGATTAACTGTCCAGCATTATTCTTATTGAACCACAAAAATTGATTAGCGTGATTGTCAAGGACGAAGCGGATTGCCACAAAGAGAGGAAACGGGCGATAGCATAGGAGAGATTGTGGATAATTTGAGAGGCTGTTGGCAATGATCGGTCACCCCATGCACTGACTGCACACATGTATTTCAGCGACAGAGACTCTCCACTCAATGCTATCTAGTCACAGGTATCCATTAAATTATAGGGAAAAGTCGAAAGTCACTTCATTATTGAAAAAAACAACCTAAGATAGATAGATATATATATATATATATACATATACATTTCCTAAACTGTATCGGTACGGTATAAATTAACCAGAGGAGGGTAGTATCGAGCTACATTTACTCCGGTACAATTTATTAAATAACTTTTGGGATGAATTGTGCGTGTTAAAGTAGTTTTAATGCAACTTACTTTTTACTTTTACCAGAATAATTTTGTTAAGAAGAAACGCTACTTTTACACCGTTACATTAACCTACATTCCGCTCGCTACGTCTAATTTTATCTAAAGGTATTCATTATTGCTTGTGAGATCTAGTTTGGCTCATTAGAAACTTGTGTACTCTGTTTCCCCAATCCAACGTAGCTACTAGTGATGGTGACTCCATTTGACCATTCAAACAGAGCCTGGAAGTCACATGACTGGCATCTCAGTGACCCCACACAAACGCAACGATTTCAAAATGACTAATTTAAGTGAAGCATGGCAGAAACGAAGTGCGACATGCAGTCAAAAGTGGCACAAAACCCGACCTTATATTCAAACTATGTTTATCTTACATACTGCAAAATAAAAGATATGTCATGCGCTGCCTTGTTGCTGTTTTTCTACGTAAGCATTATCCGGTGAGCCTACTGCTCTGTTTCACGAAGACAATTACTAGCAACATGACAAGTGGTCACCATCTTTGTGGCTTTTTCTTTAAAAATATATTTTTTTTAAAGAGCACTTCAAAGGCCTCTAAAATCCGCCATATCTAATTAATCCACACACAATAAAAACACTTGATTATTAAAGTACTTGACCTATTCTACTGCCCATACTGCTCTTCTCATGAATAATGTTCCATTTAATAATAAATAAAAATAATAAATCAGAAGTTACTTATCAATTACTCAGTATGTGAGTAATTTTGTCAGAGTACCTTCCTCTTAAGTAAATATTTTGGAGAACTATTTTTTTTATTAATTTATTTGAGTCATATTCTAAAGTAGACTTTGATTTACATATCAGCACCCTTCACAAGTTCCCAATACCCTTGAAATATCAATCCAACTTGATTTGTAAGCGCATTTAAACCAACAATTGTCCCCAGGGAAACACACACAGGTTAAAAGTGATACCATTATGACCTAATAACAGTATGACCTAAATAAGGCCGGTATCGGCCCAATACCGACACCTGATGTAGGTAGTCGCCCATCCCTACTTGACTCAACCTGGGACCTGTCATTTTGACTCTGGGAAACATTAATGGGACTGCAAACAGTCAGATTGCTTACTGGCTACCCAGACACAAACATTAGTAGCTGTCACAGCAATGAACCCACTCAAGTGGTCACGCACTTGGTTCTTGAGTGTTGTTAGAGGCAACAGCGGCTCAGGTAACACCTCCTAGTGACACCTGCAACACGACGTTTTGACAGTTTAGGGCTTTGTGGTCAAAACCCACTCAAATGTCAGAAGTTGCCAAGTCGGTAATGGTGTTTACTCCTAACCGTAACAATAAACGAGCATGTGCTAAGCCTAGCTCAAAACGGAGCTCCATCAATTGTCGACTGACTTTGTCGTCTACATTGAGTGTCCAGAAAATAAATGACATTCCAGGAAAGCCACACATGTCACGTTAACGCCACTTTAAAAAAAACAAGGCGCTAGTCTGTAACAACGGGCTTTTTCACACACAACTCAAAAGGGAGCTTCTCAACGTTACACCGCTTACCATAAATGTAACAAAGTGGGTTCAAAACGAGTCAAAACACTGCATACAAACTAGCTGCTAGCTAGCAGGCTAGCTAGCTAGCCTGCTACGCCCTTACGCAGTCCCCAAAGAGACTAGGCACAAACTTTTCCCAGTCACAAGCAAAGCACTGTAAACTTCCCTCCGGAAAAAGAGAAAAATAATCGAGGCGAGACCGCGTTTTCGCCCGCCCGAGTCCCCGACAGCAACCGAAGGCTCTCCGAGCGGGGAAGACGGCGGACACGAAGCGCTGGCTGTCGTCACAAGAACAGTTTGGAAGAGAGTCTTACCTGAGTCAGAGTCAGAGAGGCGGCCATAGTCTTTCTGCTTCCCACTGCTGCGTTCACGCCGCGCTGTTGCCCCTCGCACACACTCTCACACACATTCACGGCCCGCCACAAAACCTGGAAGTGGATCTCAACCACGACTGGAATTGTTACACACGCAGAGCCCAACCCAGTCTCTCAAATTACTAAGCACACAAGCAAACAAATAAGTTGTAGCAATATTGTCTACTATGAGGTAATTGAAACCCCCACAGCCAACCTCCTTTACACTTGTCAATGGTTTAGTCCTGGAATTATATACAAAAAAAGTTTTTTTTTTCTTTTATTCTCCCCCCCCACCACCACCACCACAGTGTAACAGTCAGGTAATCAGAGGCACTTTGAACTGTGGCAGGTGTGCCGACTCCCATTTAACATGAATATGATTGGCTATTGCTGAATGCAACCATATCGTAGTAATAGTGGGGTGTGCACTTTTCTCTCAATTTAACTTCCCCTCTCAAAAAGATGAAAACATTTTTTCAAATTGATGCAAGTTTTGAAAATATTTATCTTCCATCTATCCATTTTCTACCGCTTGTCCGAGGTGGGGTTGCGGGGGCAGTAGCTTTAGCAGGGACGCCCAGACTTCCCTCTCCCCAGCCACTTAATCCTGCTCTTCCAGGGGGATCCCGAGGTGTTCCCAGGCCAGCTGAGAGACGTAGTCTCCAGCGTGTCCTGGGTCATCCCCGGGGTCTCCTTCAGGTGGGACGTGCCCAGAACACCTCACCAGGGAGGCGTCCGGGAGGCATCCGAATCAGATACCTCAGCCACCTCATCTGGCTATTCTCAATGTCTCATTGAGATGATTTATCTTCAGTTTTTTTTTTTACTTTTACATCACAAAAACCTGGCAATTGAACAGCAGTGTGTAGACTTAACCAGCTACCAACCAGTCTCGTTTGCTGGGACCAGCTCACACAAGAACCAAAATAAGGAACAATATGGATGGTTTACACTGTCACTGTAAGTACTTATACTGTTATTTTACAGTTTTTATCATTTCCTAATGTTGCATTAATTCTTACTAAATTTGCTCGCGTGTAAATGAGTTTTAACACAACAAAAGGGTGACTTTGCAGTCATTTTCTTGTGGTTGTTTTTATTGAACAGAACGCCTTTTTTTCTTTTGCACTGTAACGACAAACCCTCTCACTTAAATTACCAGCAGTATTAATACAAAATCTCTTTTACAAAAAGGATCAACGCTCAGCCTCTGTGGGCATCTGAGATGAGTACAGTTGACTGCATACAAACCAAGGGATGATCAAACCTAAAATGAACAGAAGCTTTCTTGCTACTGGAGTGCTTCAGTCAACTATTTTAGAAACTACAGTCTTATGTGCACAACTAGTAATAACTGCAAACGTACAAAAGGGATTTCCTCACAAGTTTCATCCAAAGTGGAACATTTCAGACTTTTGAGGTCATATCTTCCCTTGTTTGATGCAATCATTAGAATGGGCGCTTGAAATGTGGGACACAATAATAATTAAAAGACAGCATTACAAGACAAAACACGAGGTAACACAAACAGTTTCAAAAACGAAAGTAGATTTGTCATCTGTCAACATTTCTTAACAACCCAGATTTTGGCAAAACAAATCACTCCTTTGCCTACTTACACATTTCTGTATAGTATAAACTGCAAATAAAAATAAAAACAATACAAATGTGGTTTTCTAGTGTGGACATTCACTGCGACATCTTCATTTCTAATTATATTATAATCACCACGATATTATCTATTGTCGATTATTTTTAGGATGGTATCGTATTTTAATAATATTTTTAACCCTTTAAGGTCCTTGTAAACAAACAAAACTCCTCCCATAGTCTTCTGTGGTTCATCAACAGTCTGCTCTTTAACTGCTCCTTGCCTTTGAACTGTTTATAACTCATCCTTCATGGGGGACTCGGTGTCATCTTCCTCTTCCTCATCATCATCCTCCTCCTCCTCCTCTTCGCCATCTTCCTCCTCATCATCCTTTTCTTCCTCCTCTTCCTCATCATCCTTTGCCTCATCTCTCCTCTGCTTGTCTTCTTCCCCGCGCATCTTCCGCTCCTCCTCGTCTTGGCTTTCCTTCATCTTCTTCTCGGCGTCCTGGTAGGGAATTTAAAACAAATAGAACACGGAGAATAAATAATTAAGATGGAAAGCGGTCAAAGAAAACTAAAGATTAGTTTACATACCTTGGTTTTGCCCCATGTGTTGTTTCCAACTTCCTCCGCCAGTTTTGGGTCATTGGTAATCAGGAAGTTGTCAAAGATGGTGCCAGACCTGACCTACAATAAACACAAGCAATGTTAATGATAACTAAAATTTGGACTTTGACCAACAACACAACATGACAAGAGAAGAATATACACCGGCAGTTGCGTGAAGTAAGCAGACTCCCGTTCAAAAGCTCGATGCATCCCCTTCATTCGTTTTTAATCTTTTTTTCCAAGGTTAAAGTTTTAAAATCCTCAGTGATAAACTTTTTACATTTGCGTGGCAGATAATCTTTATAAATTATTTTTAAATTAAAAAAAATTATTGTAATGTTTATTTTAATTATTACTTAACTTAATATGTATTATATTTGTATGTTAAACTTATGACAGTTAATATTAAAAGTATTAAAAAAAACAAAGATTGGCAGTTGCTTCCATCTGGCATGCGTTTGTTTTATTATTATTTTACTGCTCATTAACAGATTTTTAGTCATTTTTAAGACAAATTTAACTGCATGTTATGTTACTAGCTTTTTATAAAATTATTTTTGAGGCGATTATTTGTTGCCGAGGGAAACCGAGCAATGTGTAGACATCTAAAACCATACACACACAAAGACAAATGTCAACAGTTTTGTTAATTAATTAATTAATTTATTTAAATTGCATGTATACTGGTAAATCCTATTTACTCATTGTATAATATATAGATGGTACCTACTTTGCATTTGGTTAGGCTAATATCATAATTGCCTAAGTCATTTTTAACTTATGGTCACAATATCAATAAAAAATAGCAATGTGCATGCCAAAAATTTTTCTTTTTCTTTATGTACAGTGGGTATGGAAAGTTTTCAGACCCCCTTAAATTTTTCACTCTGTTATATAGCAGGCGGCACGGTGGCCGACTGGTTAGAGCGTCAGCCTCACAGTTCTGAGGACCCAGGTTCAATCCCCGGCCCCGACTGTGTGGAGTTTGCATGTTCTCCCCGTGCCTGCGTGGGTTTTCTCCGGGCACTCCGGTTTCCTCCCACATCCCCAAAAAAACATGCATTAATTGGAGACTCTAAATTGCCCGTAGGCATGACTGTGAGTGCGAATGGTTGTCTGTTTGTATGTGCCCTGCGATTGGCTGGCAACCAGTTCAGGGTGTACCCCGCCTCCTGCCCGATGACAGCTGGGATAGGCTCCAGCGCGCCCGCGACCCTAGTGAGGATAAGCGGCTCAGAAAATGGATGGATGTTATATAGCAGCCATTTGTTAAAATCATTTAAGTTCATTTTTTTCCTCATTAATGTACACACACTGTCCATTTCTTCTGATCATCCTTAAAATGGTTCTACACCTTCATGGGAGTCCAGCTGTGTTTGATTATACTGATTGGGCTTCATTAGGAAAGCCACACCCCTGTCTATATAAGACCTTACAGCTCACAGTGCTTGTCAGAGCAAGAGAATCATGAGGTCAAAGGAACTGCCTGAAGAGCTCAGAGACAGAATTGTGGCAAGGCACAGATCTGGCCAAGGTTACAAAAATAATTCTGCTGCACTTAAGGGTCCTAAGACCACAGTAACCTCCATAATCCTTAAATGGAAGACGTTTGGGACGACCGAAACCCTTGCTAGAGCTGGCCGTCCGGCCAAACTGAGCAATTGGAGGAGAAGAGCCTTGGTGAGCGAGGTAAAGAAGAACCCAAAAATCACTGCGGCTGAGCTCCAGAGATGCAGTCGGGAGCTGGGCGCTAGAAAGTCACCCATCACTGCAGCCCTCCACCATTTATGGCAGTGGCCCAACGGAAGCCTCTCCTCAGTGCAAGACACATGAAAGCCCACATGGAGTTTGCTTAAAAACAAAAACACCTGAAGGACTCCAAGATGGTGAGAAATAAGATTCTGTGGTCTGATGAGACCAAAATAGAAACTGTTGGCCTTAATTCTAAGTGGCATGTGTGGAGAAAACCAGGCACTGCTCATCACCTGTCCAATACAGTCCCAACAGTGAAGCATGGTGGTGGCAGCGTCATGCTGTGGGTGTGTTTTTCAGCTGCAGGGACAGGGAGACTGGGGTGATCAGAGTCAGCCACATGTCCTCCCATCACCCCTGACAGCAGCGTCACCCATGATCGCAGCGATTCTCTCCTCAAACGGGTGAGGCCCTCCGCGCCGATTCTTCCACCTTTTTTTGGCCACACTTTGGCGGTGGGCAGCTTTCCTCCGATTCACATCCACCTTAGTGTCTGACCACTTCTTTTTTTAGTTCAAAGTGTGCGCGCTGTTCTGTCTCCACAGCATTGACAGCCGGACACACGCTGTCCCATTCGCTCCTCTTTCGCGTGTTGTTAACGCCGTACGACAGCGTGGCAAAGAGGATTTTTTTGCATGCCTCCACTTCATTGAGCAACTTCACATTCAGAAAAAATATTTTCTTCATTAACTTGCTCATTGTCCTTTTTTTTCGGATTATGCGGAGATCGGCATCTCAGGTGCAGGGTTCGTTTGAATATGATTTGCATATTCTAATGTGGGCGTGGACAGGGAGGAGTCGGCGACTCCAACATGTGCGCTCATTTCCACGTTGATTGGAATGTACAAAGGAAATGTGCTTGGATTCATGAGTACGCGAGTTTCATGCATCTGAATATTTTTGTGCGTACAACGTTTTCTGGATTTGAGCGTACGCCACGTTTTTGGAGGAAAGCCACGCAAGTCTTAGTACATGAGGCCCCTGGAGAGGATCTGCAAGGAGGAATGGCAGAAGATCCCCAAATCCAGGTGTGAAAAACTTGTTGCATCATTCTCAAAAAGACTCATGGCTGCATTAGCTCAAAAGGGTGCTTCCACTAAATACTGAGCAAAGGGTCTGAATACTTATGCCTGTGTGATATTTCAGTTTTTCTTTCATAAATCTGCCAAAATTTCAACAATTAAGTTTTTTTTCTGTCAATCTGGGGTGCTGTGTATACATTAATGTACATTAAAATGAACTTAAATGATTTTAGCAAATGGGTGCAATATAAAACAGTGACATTTGAATGGGGTCTCTATACTTTCCGTACCCACTTTATGTCAGGATTCTCGGTCATCCAGTTTTTGTTTTTTTCTTCAAAAACGTCTGAGACATTTATTCTATTAGGCTAACAATTTCATTGTATGTTGCATGTATACTTTAAATGCATACGAAGAGAAAACTTTAATTGACATTTCAATGCAGGTATCCTTTCATACTTATTTTATCGCATCAAAAGTTGACTTCTCTGCCGTAACCTAAAGAAACATTTTAAAAAATGGCCAACTTCTAATCAAACATCTCATTTGAATTTCGATTTGAGGATGAGTGGCAAAAGCCTTGGCGGTGGTCTGCTTTTGTTGTCATTTGAGGCAATGAAATGTCTCTTTGTGAGTCAGTTATGCATGTTACCTGCCACAGGTCCAGTCCAATAACGCCAATGCTGTCGTATTTGTAGATCTCGGAATCGGCGGTGTACTCCGGGTTGTCAATCTCGGGGTGGATCCACTTGCCCTTGTAGGCGGGGTTGCTGATTTCTTTGGGCTGCCACTCGCCCTGTTTCACAGCACACAAAAACGCTGTTAATTTACTACACGAAAACCCATTCCTCCTCAGCCATCCCTCTATCCATTGTCTTCCGCTTATCTGAGGTCGGGTCGCGGGGGCAGCAGCCTCAGCAGGGAAGCCCAGACTTCCCTCTCCCCAGCCACTTCCTCTAGCTCTTCCGAGGGGATCCCGAGGCGTTCCCAGGCAAGCCGAGAGACGTAGTCTCTCCAGCGTATCCTGGGCCGTCCCCGGGGTCTCCTCCCGGTGGAACGTGCCCGGAACACCTCACCGGGGGAGGCGTCCAGGAGGCATCCTAAACAGATGCCCGAGCCACCTCATTTGGCTCCTCTCAATGCGGCGGAGCAGCGGCTCTACTCTGAGCCCCTCCCGGATGACCGAGCTTCTCACCCTCTCTCTAAGGGAGAGCCCGGACACCCTGCGGAGGAAACTCATTTCGCCCGCTTGTATCCGGGCTCTTGTTCTTTCGGTCACGACCCACAGCTCGTGACTATAGGTGAGG
>NC_084532.1:18378000-18425328 GCF_024500275.1 Phycodurus eques | reverse complement strand
GTAGGAACGTAGATCGACAGGTAAATCGAGAGTGTCACCTTTCAGCTTAGCTCCTTCTTCACCACAACGGACCGATACAAAGTCCGCATCACTGCAGACGCTGCACCGATCCGCCTGTCGATCTCCCGTTCCATTCTTCCCTCACTCGTGAAAAAGACCCCAAGATATTTGAACTCCTCCACTTGGGGAAGGATCTCATCCCCGACCTGGAGAGGGCACTCCACCCTTTTCCGACTAAGGACCATGGTCTCAGATTTAGAGGTGCTGATTCTCATCCCAGCCGCTTCACACTCGGCTGCGAACCGCTCCAGTGAGAGTTGGAGATCATGGCCTGATGAAGCCAACAGAACCACATAATTTGCAAAAAGCAGAGATGCAATACTGAGGCCACCAAACCGGACCCCCTCTACGCCTCGGCTGCGCCTAGAAATTCTGTCCATCAAAGTTATGAACAGAATCGGTGACAAAAGGGTAGCCTTGGCGAAGTCCAACCCTCACTGGAAACGAGTCCGACTGACTGCCGGCAATGTGAACCAAACTCTGACACCGGTCGTACAGGGACCGAACAGCCCGTATCAGCTGGTTCGGTACCCCTTACTCCCAAAGCACCCCCCCACAGGAATCCACGAGGGACACGGTCGAACGCCTTCTCCAAGTCCACAAAACATGTAGACTGGTTGGGCGAACTCCCATGCACTCTCGAGGACCCTGCTAAGGGTGAAGAACTGGTCCACTGTTCCACGGCCAGGAAGAAAACCACATTGCTCCTCCTGAATCTGAGATTCGACTTCCCGACGGAACCCCCAGCAGCCCTGAATAGACCTTACCAGGGAGGCTGAGGAGTGTGATCCCCCTGTAGTTGGAACACACCCTCCGGTCCCCCTTCTTAAAAAGGGGGACCACCACCCCAGTCTGCCCATCCAGAGGCACTGTCCCTGATGTCCACGCGATGTTGCAGAGGCGTGTCAACCAGGACAGCCCCACAACATCCAGAGTCTTGAGGAACTCCGGGCGAATCTCATCCACCCCCGGGGCCCTGCCACAGAGGAGCTTTTTAACCACCTCGGTGACCTCAACCCCAGAGATAAGAAGTTCTTCGAAGTATTCTCCCCACCGATTCACAACGTCCCGAGTCGAGGCCAGCAGCGCCTATACCTACACCTGCTCGGCGCCTCTCACCTGGGCAACTCCAGAGTGGAAGAGAGTCCAACCCCTCTCAAGAGGACTGGTACCAGAGCCCAATCTTTGTGTGGAGGAGAGCCCGACTATATCTAGTTTGAACTTCTCAACCTCACACACCAGCTCGGGCTCCTTCCCTGCCAGAGAGGTGACATTCCACGTCCATAGAGCCAGCTTCTGTATCGGATCGCCAAGGTCCCCGCCTTCGGCCACCGCCCAGCTCACACTGCACCCGACCCCTATGGCCCCTCCCGCAGGTGGTGAGCCCATGGGAAGGGGGACCCACGTTACCCTTTCGGGCTGTGCCGGGCCGGGCCCCATGGGTGCAGGCCCGGCCACCAGGCGCTCACCTTCGAGCCCCACCTCCAGGCCTTGCTCCAGAGGGGGGCCCCGGTGACCCGCGTCCGGACAAGGGAAACCTAGATCCATATATTTTGTTCGTCATTGGGGTTTTTGGAGCCGTGCTTTGTCTGGTCCCTCACCTAGGACCTGTTTGCCATGGGTGACCCTACCAGGGGCGTGAAGCCCCAGACAACTTAGCTCCTAGGATCATTGGGACACACAAACCCCTCCACCACGATAAGGTGACGGCTTTCTCCTCAGATATCGGTCTATTTCCTCCAATTTATTTTGCACTATTAAACAAAATGTGACAAACTTCGGACATTGTTTCATGCACTCCTTGCTCCTGGCATCCCACTGACTATTTCTTCAAGTGATGTATGAGTCTCCATTAAAGCTAGTCCGTGTGGGTTAGAATTACTGCTGCGAAGCTTTGAGGCAGAGATTTATTTAATTTATAAATATATATTTTTTAAAAATTGTATTCTAGTTATTCGATTAATCGTTTCAGCCATAAACTCCTTCAATTCACGAACCTTGTATTCAGGGTTAGCGATCATAGGAGGCTCCCACTCTCCGTCCATCTCATCATCCCAGTCGTCTGGCTTCTTGGCGTCGGGGTCAGGAATGTTCTCGGCCTTGTCCCAGTCCTGTCAAAACAAACCCTGATTGTTCGTCAAATTCATCCTGACGCTCGGAGAAGTGGCAGGCCCGCACTCGCCTCCGGTTTGGTATCTTCGGGGTCAGGAATCTTCTCCCGGTCATCCCAGTCCTCTGGCTTCTTGGCTTCGGGGTCCTTAATCTTCTTGGGAGGCAGGAAGTCCCAGTCGTCCTCCAGGCTGCCGGACTCCACGTTTTTGTTGTCGATCTTCACCACATACGTGTTGTCAGGGTTGGCGATCAGCGTGTACAAGTGAGTGAATTCGTCATCCTGTAGAGCAGAAAAATGTCAGCGTTAGTCAGAACTAACCTTTAAATGCATCCCCTCCAAAACTCCCACAATTAGATACAAAGTACAAGTGCTTTGAAGGAGTATGGTGCCACTGACAGGCGAATAAATTAAATGCATCTTTCCCTTTAATTGTTTGAAAACATCGATTTTCTATCGTGCTTGTCCCTCAGGGTCGTGGTTCGTGGGTGAGCCGGAGCCAATCCCACCTAACTTCAATACGATTTATCTGCAGCAAGGAGCCTGCACTTTCAGTACACGTGAGCTACCAGGACCCTTGTTTTTTTGCCAGTGGCGGGAAGGTGTAATTGTGCCGCAAGGATGTACCCAACTTTCTATTTTTAAAGGTTAGTTCCAATGTTTTTTTTTTTTTTTTTTTTTTTTAATACAAGTACTTACCATAGGGTTAGGCCGTCAAAATGGTCACCCAATCAGTAGGTGAGGCAGTTTTGAAAAACAAGGGTCCTGACTCCTGAAAGTGCGGTTGCTGACTTTGGGCAGGGTGCACCCTGGACTAGTGGCCGACCAATCGCAGGCAGGTTAAATTATTAATTAAGGTATGCCTTTAATTTTTCATGTATAATACGTTGTTGATCAAAGTTGATCTCAAAATTCTGCAAAAAACCTAACTAGGGATGTAACAATATCCACGATACTACGATATCGTGAAATTAATAAAAGTTCCTCGATATCGTCGTAGTCTTGTCTCGGTATAAAATAATGAGCCGTTCTGTTTAAAATTTAGTTTTGGGCCAGCTGTACGCACCCACATTGCTTCACCAGGCTACTACAGCCAAACGACAGCGCTCCACTTCCTCATTAGGAGTATAAAGGCGCCCGATTGGACGTGTAACCCATGTGACCATGTCGGTATGTCACAAAAAAATACACTGATTGGCCCACGTGACCCAAAGGCAGTGTTGGGACAGATGCAGAAACAACTCCGTGCCCCAAGTCCCTCCCAAGGCTACAGCTTAGCCACTATGCCGGTCTGAGAGTCGCGTTGCAATCGATTGGGCGAGAGGCACCTTGTTGTTCGCGCCGGCCTCCGCCACCACTAGGGCCACCCCAAAAGTAATTAATAGTCAACTGAGCCTGTAACTCAGCCATCCAAACTGTTGTACTAGAGTGGCTCCAACTACTACTGGAGACACATACTTAGCAAATAAAGATGATTCTGATTTTCTCAACCGCTTATCCTCATAGGGTCGCAAGTGTGCTGGATACACCCAGAACTGGTTGCCAGCCAATCGCAGTGAGCCTGTAATAGTTTTTTTTTTTTTTTTTTTAATCATCTTTTGGATTAGAAGTGAGGAAGAACAGTTAACATAAGTAAGATAATTTTTTGGATTGAGGTAGTTTATTTAGATTTGTTGACACTAAAGCATTCGTATATAGCTTCAAGTAATTATTCTACTATATATATGTTTTTTAAACCATTTCTGCTACCTTGTTTCTGGTACCTTTGTTCAGTTACACAATTGTTTACTATTCATTAGTATTTAACTAGTTAGATACGATAATTATCTACAGCGGAACGCCTTAAAGATGTACAATTTGGAGTTCAACCAAGATTTTGTCCAAAACACATCACTCATCAGACTTCAGTATCTAAAGGATCAACTCCAAGTGTGTTTTTTTTAGTTCTGCTTTTTTGTGATGCCACCACAAGATATTTTACTGGATAGCCAAGAAGTGTAAAGACAACCAAAGAGTTGGAAATTACTACGACTGACTGCAGCTGTACAATTCTTTATCTTCTCCAAAAAAAACGACCGATATTACTGCAGCTTACCAAGTCACAGTTGTGAAACGCCTCTTCTTTTGTGTCAGCATGATTATACTGCTCCCCAGTGGCCAATTCACTTATTTCCCTTATTCAAATCTAGATTACAAAAATACTTTTGTTTTTTTGGGGTAGGCTGGAATGGATTGATGGCATTTCCATTCATTTTGAAGGGGAAAGATGATTAGAGATGAGTATTTCAGAGTTACAGGTACCACTGTAACCTATAAAAAAAAAAAACACTAGGTAAGCGTATCCCTCTGCAAACACCTTCCCTCTCGTATTTTGACAGGCGTCTTCAAAAGGTGAGCGGTTTTACTTCATTTTAGTTTTATTATGTAGTATCAACTTATTTTCACACTTTTATGACAGGTAATGTTAAAATGCTACAGAGGATTTCTTTAATAGACGTGTCCACCTATTTTTACACAACCACTCGATGACTCACCTTGCATCTGATGTCTTTGTTAATCAAATGGTTCTTGCCCTTGTAGTTGAAGATCACGTGAACTTTCTTTGTGCCGGGCCCGCAAATATCAGGACCTGCATAAAGACGTCGGAAATTCAACGCGCACGTCGGCAAGGCACCCAATATGAGGAAGACACTGGCGAGCCCACCGTACCAAACATGATGTTGTAGACCGAGTCCCCATGCATGTCGTCCTGCTTGAGGTCCGAGGGGAACACTTTCACATAGCCGCCGCCGCAGTCGATACTTTGCTCGTGTTTGATGGTGAACTGGACGACGAGGGGCTCGCCCTTGTTGCTGAAATCGTCGAAGCGAGCTGACAGTGCATAGAAGCGGGCATCCTGGCTCGTCTGCAAACCTGTTTTGATCGTATCGGATCTATAAATGATGGTACCCCTTTGTTCTCTCTCCAAAGCTAACATTGCTGGGCAATACGGCCTTAAAATAAAAGCAATTTTTTTTTTCCTCCTCACAAAATTCCAATTTCAATTATTTTTTCCCTTCGCTGAAAGAAAAAGCTAATTCAAAACAAGTATTTGTCCTATGACCAAACAAGCTTTGAAACAGTTTTTTTCCACCCCAAGAACATTTTTAAAATCTGATCTCCCATTTTAAGAAATGTTCCCCCTTTGCTTATAGAGAAGACAAGTAAGAATTACATTATTCCAAACAAGTTTTCACAACATTAACTTCATTTGACTTCCAAATTATAGAAATAAATATTTGTTCTATACAATGTGAGAATAAGTGGGGCCCTTGCAAAAAAAATTCCCTTTTGTCAAAACATGTATGTAAATACTAAATACGATCCCTAATAAATGTAAATAAACATCCATCCATTTTCTGTACGGCTTACCCTCACTAGAGTCACGGCCGTGCTGGAACCTATCCCAGCTGACTCTGGGCGAGAGGCAGGGTACCACCCTGAACTGGTCGCTGGCCAATCGCAGGGCACACACGCATAGACAAACAACCATTCACATTCACATCTATGGGCAATTTAGAGTCTTCAGTTAACCTACCCTACCAAGCATGTTTTCGGGATGTGGGAGGAAACCGGAGTACCAGGAGAAAACCCAGAACATGCAAACTTCACACAGGGGAGGCCAGATTTGAACCCGGGTCCTCAGAACTCTGAGGCAGATGTGCTAACCAGTCCACCACCGTGCAGCACGTTAACATGTTAAAATGAGCTGTCGAACTGCATGCACAAAAGTAACACAACATTTCCTCCAACTCGCTCATGCTTTTGTGCAGGTGACCGGGGAAAAATATTTGCTGCATGGAAGCACATATATCGGTTCAAAAGAGAAACTTTCCTAAAAAAATAAATAAAAAAACTTGAAATAAATTCATCACCCTGCCCGAAATTGACATCACAAGTCCACTCACCTTTGTCCTTCTCAGCATCACCGTAGAATTTGCCCGCAGTCAGGACAAACTTGCCATAGTCGGTCTTATGCTTCGATTCCTCCCAGCGGCTCTTCCAGACATCTACACCCAAAAATTAGTTCACATGACCTGTGAATGGACACACGCACACTACCAAGGACCACACCAGTGATTCCCAAAGTGTGCTACATGTACCCCACCAGTGGTATGCAAGCTCCCTCTAGTGGTATGCAAAAGAATCACTACCTATGCAGTTCAGCTGTATTTAACTTTAAGTACAATACATTTGCATTTCATCTTTTAGAACTGTTTCTCTTTTAAATTTCATTCAGGTAGTCTTTCACATAACCTTTGGATCAAATACATTTTAATTGAATATTTTTTAAAAATTTGTTTTCGTATTTGTCATCAGTGTGTTCTAACTGTGCATAATGTAACAGTGGCTTACAACAATATAATATATACTGAACACTTAAGAATATTACGTTAATCTATTTTAATGCTGATTATGACGGTAGTAATTGAAGAGCCATTGTTATTTTAGATTTTCCCTGGGGGGGGGGGGGGGGGGGGGGGGGGTTACAGTGCAGTAAGGGATGGACAAGGGGGAGGGGGGGGGAGACGTACTGTGATTGGACCATACGTGAGCGAAGGGGGTGTCAAATAAAATTGGGACTAATATACACTAAATACAGGCAATATTAAGCAGACAATGTACAATGAGACAAAAATCATCATCGCCTAGGTAAAATAGTAGCATCTATCGTGGGCCAATTCAGTTCCTATATGTCCATGCACCGCTACAACCCAATCAATGCGGTCATCTTATATACAACGTAGACGAAATAACAAATTAACATCAATATAGGTAGAATTATAGAAAATGGAGCTCACCCCCGTCTTCAAATTGCTCTCGGAAATAGACAGTAGACTCGGCCAGGACACAGGCGGCCGACACGGCCAAAAACAGCAGCGACAAGGCGCTCATCATGCGGAGAAACACTGCGTCAAACTACCCCTAAAAATAACACAATTTAATAATATTAAGCCTTTGCTATCGCTCGACGCCGTGTAGCGGCCAGCGACTGTTCGTTTGTGCCGAATAACTGGAATCATGCGGCTTCTCGCCTCTCGGCTGGGAACAGATGTCTCAATCGGATTGGCTGTCGGTGCCGGAGCTCGGACAGGAAGTTAGATTCCTCTCGGCCAATCAAATGAAAGACCACATTGACGGGCAGAAGTTAAGCCAATAGGCGAAGACCACGCGTTCGCTTGATACACACACAAAAGAGTGATGCATTTGGGGATCGTTTGATGTACATCTTAAAGTCACAATAACAATGACTAAATCGACGATTAAATCGTTATTACTTTATACATCACGGTACGTTCGTAGTTGTTTCAAGTCTCTAGTTATTATGAAGTCGAGTGAATAATAATCTACCGCTACATGAAATAAAAGTGCATCCATACTCACTTAATATAGTACACAATAAACCAACATACTGTTTCCAATTTAAACAAGTCTCAGGCTATCAAAACCTCGAGCATGTTATTTGTGACCACAATTATCACTTTATTATGACATAGCACTGCGCATGTATTATTCGTATTGGGTTTGAAGATGAATTTAAAAAATCAAACAGAATTGGGGTTTTAATCTTTTTAATTTTTCATATTGATATGTGAAATTTAAAATTTCAAAGAGCAAAATCACGTGACAATAAAAACAATGACCAAACGCTAAGTGCTCAAAAATACACAAAAACTATGACATGGTAGCATTCCTTTCAACTCAGTGATTAAAAAGTATCCATCCATCCATCCATCCATCCATTTTCTACACCGCTTAGCCTCACTCAGGGTCGTGGTTGTGCAGCTACTTTTAAATAATCTTTCGAACAAATCTTGACAACATATAGTCCAGTAAGTGCTTTTCAACACCATGTCTCTCATATTGCCCTCATGGTAACAATTCAGTTCCTTTTAGTTGCTTTAAACACCGGAGGTCATTTAACCCTGCAGGCCACTTGCTCCACTTCACCAACAACATTATGCATGTTAAATGAGTAGTCAAAGAAAGCAATACGTAGTCATAATGCTTAAATCGTGACCACGTTTCAAGAGAGTTAATAGTGCAACATAAAAGTGGGTCGGGGGGTGGCTGGACATTGTACTACTGTTCAAAAGTCTAGGGTAGTGCTTGTGACTTAATCATTTAAATAAAACAACGTATCCAACTCTTACCAAACTGTACATTCCAGGGAAATTGGTTTAGTATAATTTGTATCTATCTTACGAGTATTTACTTATACAATGTCACAATGTGTGGTGAGAAAAGCATTACAACAAAGCCAAAGGTTTCCCAACACTTTTGCACAGTTCACACAGTGGAGGAAATCATTATTTAATCCCCTGACAGTGCAAATTTATGGTTTATTTATGATGGTATATGACACAGTATCATCCAAAAATGCAGAAAATGAAATCACCTACAAAAAGGCACCTGGAAGGTCCCCCCTGCTCAAAAAAGCACACGTACAAGACCGCTTTAAGTTAGCCGGTGAACATCTAAATGACTCAGCGAAGGCTTTTAACAAAGTGCTGAGGTCAGAGGAAATCAAATGAGCTATTTGGCATCAACTGAACCAGTATTTGGGGGATGGGGAAAAAATGTGAGATGACACAAAGAACACCATCCTCACAGTCACAATAAGAATTCAAAATAAATTCAAAATAACACACTGTTATGTGCCAGCCTAAAAAAACAACAAGAACAAAAACATACACACTTACGGTGTATTTTCCCAGTTGTCTTCATAAGCTAATTTAGCTTTTTTTTGTCAGTCAGTTCACAAATTTAGCAAAGCTTCGGGAAGACATTTTTAAAATATAGTGTCCCGTGATTTATGTTCTTCTGACGACATAAGTTAATATAAGGGAAAAATCTTTCGTGTGCAGAGGTTTTTACTTCATTTTTCTTTGTGCCAGTTTTCAAATCAGGTATTGTATTGTATGTAATTGACAGAAGAAAAAATATATATATATATATTCAGACTGCACTTTATAACTTACTGAAGGATTTAAATAAGTTATTTTACTTTTAACAGTGTTTTTTGTTTTTTACACAAGCAATGGTGCCTTGAGATACCAGTGCTTGACTTACACGTTTTTGAAGATACGAGCCGTCGCTTGGCCGATATTTTGTATTGCAATAGGAGCAAAAATTTGAGCTATGAACGTGCTTCAGACCCCTACTGCTTGATGGGGACAGAAAACTCACAAAATACGTCCACCATCAATTCACATTGGTTTCCTTGCAGTGGAAGGACACTATCAGTTGGTGGTGCTAATGCACCATTAAACTGGTTTGCCAACCGCCACTAGAGGCCGAAAAAGAACCGGGAAGGACAAACCATTCGGTACAGTCGTGTTTTGTGCTTCCAAGTGCTGAGAATGTATTGTTTTTATACAGTACAATAATGTGAAGTGCATTTATTATTTTTTTTCTGGGAATGTTTTTTGGGGGGCTGTGCTGAGACAGATTACTTGCATTTCCATCCATTTCAATGGGAAAATATTATTTAAGATGCGTGTATTTTTAGATAATGGTAATTAAGGAGGAGGAATAATAAAACTCATATCTCAAGGCACCACTGCAGCTGTACTTCTACAGAAGTACAGAGTGAGTACTTTTTTCCACCTTTGTGTAAATGAGACTTCCTCATTTCTGAAGTGAACAAACTTCTAATATATATAATTATTTCCCCCACTGTAGTTAACCACGTGCTGTGCTTCATCTCAAGCGAGAAGCTGCGACAAGGCAGCGGGTCCTCCTCCACCGCCGCACCACTGATGTGCGACGGCACTTTTTTCTTTCCGCTCACACAGGAAGTGCTCTTGTTGTCCAACCTTGCGCAAGTGACCTGGACAGACACATGTTGTGTTTTGCACCTGTAAGGGAGTGAACCCCACACCTCCTCCAGGCGTCCCTCGTTTCTTCTAAGGAAGAAAGAAGTTGATCCGCTGGGGGATGGACTTACACCCCTGGGCCGAGAACAGTCTCTCCTCCTTGGGGATGTACAGCATGGCCTTGGCCACCTCATCCAGCGTGGCCTCGTCCGTCTCCAGGCCTCGTGCGGCGAAGGCGTCCTTCGCGCATAGCTTGACGTGACGGTACTCCAGAGGTAGGAAGGGCACGAAGAAGTCAATCAGGTGGCCAGACATAAGCTCGCTCTTGGCAAAACCGCCTGGAAACAGACGGAAATAAGGTCCATAAATTCTTCTTCCAAAAACGACAACATCTTCGAAATCATCACATTTTTGATGCCTTAGAAAATTACCCAATACCCCTTTTTGGTGCAAAATGTATTTATTTATGACAATTAACATATCTTTGTTCATCTATTTACAGTACAGTGACAGAACAATTCAATGCTCTTCTACTATATGGCAGAAGATACAATTAACCTGGATTTCCACCTGTTGCTAGTTAGACAGGTACATCTCACTAAATCAGAATAGTGCAAAGATATTAATTTAGTTAGGTAGTTCAAAAAGTGAAACTTACTGTATATTATACAGATGCAGTTCACACAAATATTTCATGATGTCTTAATATATATATGCATAATTTTGATGATTAAAGCTTACAGCTTAATGCAAATGAAAACCCAAAATTCACCATCTCTAGAAACTAGAATATGACATAACCAACAATCAAGACAAAAATTAAATGATTTTTAATGTAGAAATTAGACAGGAATTTGCCCTCTGAAAAGTACTTTTTCCAGTGTTTAATGAATCTGTAATATACGAGTACTGAAATAGACATTTCTACCATATTCTAATTTATTGAGATGTGCCTGTGCAACAGAATGGCTTCCTCAGCTTTGTGTTCAACTAAACAGGCCCAGAATTCACACCAAGTAAATTTGGGAGTAAACTGAGACCCTATCATTATTTCACTGTACACTGAAATAATAATGCTCAATAAAGGTAGTGTGTGTATACAAGTGTGTGTGTCTGTGTGTGTGTGTGTGTGTGTATATATATATATATATATATATATATATATATATATATATATATATATATATATATATATATATATATATATATATATATACACACACACACACACACACAGACACACACACACACACACACACACAGGTGACATTTTCAGGTCAATAGCACCTTTGGAAGTATATTTAGTGAGAAAAATTGTGACGTGTTAAATAGTTTTTTCCAGCCGCTGTATATCCACTGTAAACTCACTTGCAAAAATGTGAGTGTTTTCGGGCATCTTGAGGCTCCCAAAAAGGGAACTCATTCATAAATACGGCGTTTCTAAGAGGTTCTTTGTACCGTCTGGCGCTCGAGCCCTAATAACAAGTGACAGTCGCTCAACAGAAGGGTTTCTGCTTACCATGAGCCTCCATTGTTTCTGCTCGTAATCGGTGTTCCAGATCCTCCATCCCGATGTCCTCCCGGTTCTGACCTGAGTGCCAAAAGTCCAACGCAACGTCGTTGATTGTTGCTCCTCCAATATTACTGCCGGGTACAAAGAAAACAGGATTAGCATTCTAGATTAATGCCACTACTGACATATGACAAAAAGAAAACACATCTTTGGAACGCACATTGGTATTTTCATTAATATTGTGACAGTAACTTAAAAAACGACTTGGGCAAATGTTATTAGGCTGACGAAATATTACTTAACACAAGTTAATAAAGGTTTTATGAACAGACTGTCTCCTTCCATTACTTCCTATGTAAAAAAAAAAAAAAAAAAATGTCTATTGAGTTGTACCTTAACATAGATTACTAGTTTATTATTATATCCATCAATTAGGTCATGTTTGTTGGTTAGCAGTGTTAATGAGATAAAGAAATATTTTTTTTTTAAAAACCACTGAATTTGTTGTAGATCTGAAATACATTTTAGTTAACGAAAATAATGCAACAAAAGGACGACAGGACTCTTGTGATAATGTAATCCCAGTGAAGCCGGAATGCGATCCGACCTGAGGAAGAGGAAGATGGCCTTGCGGTAGTTGACCCCATCCACGTTGTCGTAGTGGGCCATGTACGGCTTGATGGCGTCGATGAGGCCCGGGTGGAGCTTCTCGGCTTCGTCGAAGATGAAGAGCGTCTGGGAACATCGCAGGACCGTGTCCCGGATTGCCTCTTTCAGCTGACCCTGGAGAGTACAACAAATTCATTTGTTACATGACTAACATTGCTTGATGTCTTGCATCCATCCATTTTCTATAGTGGTTTTCCTAATTAGGGTCTTAGGTGAGCTGGAGCCTATCGGAGGTGACTTTGGGCAGGAGGTGGGGTGCACCCTGAACTGGTTGCCAGTCAATCGCAGGGCACCAAAAGAACAAGCATTCACTCACATCCACCCCGATGGGTAATTTGGTCTTCAATGTTTTTTGACTGTGGGATGAAACCAGAGACAGTGGCCAAAGTGGAGATGTGTGAGGAAACCGTGAGGAAGATGTCGTAACACAGCATTACATTATTAAAATGTATTGAAAATGTGGAAAAAAATCGGAACCCCGCAAGTTGCACTGTATTGACATGAGTGTTAAACGGCATTTGGATTAAAAGCTACAGAATCATGATCCGTACGAGTGAGAGCGCAATTACAAAAGCTCGTTTGAGTTTGGACTTTCCACTTCACCTTCGTAGTAATAGTGATCCAGTGTCATTCTGAAATGTAACACAGCGATCGTGTAACATTTGTGCACACTGAATCAAGATCACGGCGGTTGTGGCCCAGCTGGGCTGACGCCAGCTTCCAAAAAAGCTTCTGTGTTTGATTTGGATGACTCCTGTCCGTTGTGTTATCGTTCAACTTCGATGTAATATCGAACTGAGCAAGGACTTGACCGGCATGTCCTCACCGCTTGCGTCTCACCTTGTACGTGTCCACCATCCTAGCATGGTGAAAGTGGAACGGAGCGATGAACAGCCGGACGCACTCGCTCTTCACCCCGTCGCGATAAAGGTTATCTGCGACCATCCGGGCCACAAAGTTCTTCCCGGTGCCCGACCAGCCGTGGAAGGAGAGCGTCAGGGGCTTGTTGGACTCCGGGTTGTTGATGAAACCCTGGATTGCTTTTAGAACCACAGACTGGGCCAGGTGCTGCCCGTGTAGCTTGCTCTGAAGGTCTTGAGCCAAACCTACAAAAAGGAACGTGATCAACACCAATCAAGAGAAACTGGAAGTAGCACAGATTACGTAATATGAGGGATTTAGGCAAAATAATAATTTGTCCTCGTTTTGCCGGTTGTCTTAATTTCCTTCAGGACCTGGACAACTTGCTGTGATTGATGGAACCCTGAATTCTGCTCTTTAACTGAAAATCCCACAGGAGAATGTTCAGCCATCAGTTTATGACCTCAAGCCGAAGCACACTTGGGTTCTGCAGCAGGATAATGATCCATAACACACCAGCAAGTCAATTTCTGAATGGTTTACAGAAACTAAATGAAGGTTTTGTAGTGGCCTAGTCAAAGTCCAGACTTGAATCAAACTGAAATGCAGTGGCATGACTTTAAAAAGGCCATTTATGCTTGAAAATCCTCTATTTTTTTTCTGAATTCAAACAATTCTGCAAGGAAGAGTGGGCCAAAATATCTCCACAGAGATGTGAAAGACTCAGTGCCAATTAAAGAAAACGCTTGATTTCAGTTGTTGCTGCTGAGGATGGCCCGATCAGTTCCTAGGTTTAGAGGAGGTATTACTTTTTCACACAGGGCCAGGTAACTGAATAATTGTTTCCTCAATAAATGAAATCATTTCAAAACAGTTCACTTGGGTTATTTTGGTCTTGATATTTACATTTGTTTGATGATGTTAAACAAAGTGGAGGAAACAGCAAAAATATAACAACGAGAAGGGGCCAATACCTTTTCACGGCAGTGTGTATATACACACGTCCACTTTTATACGCATATACATACACACACAAGGGCACATAAGCAGCACCGCGGTAAACACGACGGCGGTAACTGAGCGTGGCATGTTTGCCGCTCGACGTATTCGTCATACGCTGCTGTGTATATTAGTCATTGGTTTGCCGTTCGTAACCATGTCGTAAACCGAGGATCCCCGGTTTTAACTTGACTACAAGCAACATTGAACCTGACCAGTAAAGAATGACGACACACCATTGCTTTTAATTAACATAAGACGGCTTCGAAATTGCGGCGGCGTACCAGTGATGTTGTTTGTCACCCTGCAGTCTCCGGTCTCGCAGCACTGACCCAGGCTGCAGTACCAGCGGTACAGCAGGTTAGTGTAGTCCTGGACAAAACCGGCCCAAATGTCCCTCGCAGGAACTGTCCACATCCACGCAAGACACGTGTCAAGTCATTATGGAACAAACTGTTTTTTTTTTTTTTTTTTTTTCTTCCCCCTCTCTCGCTCCAGTTCTTACCTTGCTGCGTCGCATCGTCCTGGTGGGGCTGACACTCGCTCTCCCAAATGTTGCAGTAAATGTAGTTAAAGTAGTACGAGGACACGTTGGACAGCGTGCCCAGCTGGAAGTAGTGAGTGGGTGCCGGTGCGGCCAGCAGCAGTAGCGGCAGAAGCGGCGACACGAAGCGGGCAAACATGAGGGAAGAGGTCGGTGACGCTCCCGATACTACCAGAGGCTGCTTCTAATGAGGACGTGCCATCAGTTAGCTCGCTGCTCGGCTAACACCAACGCGGGAGAGGTGCGCTCCATTTAAAGACCGGAAATAGCTGCGACGACGAAGCACGGCCCGCCTACAACCCACTAGACGTTAGTTGACGTAAGATTATGTACCTTGTAATAAAGGACAGTACACAGTACTAATGTCGCGCAATTCCTTGGCACGTTGTGCTTTTAGTGGGAGACATTTTGGGACTTCCAACTCCCATCGCCCAGATTTTAAACCTTAGTGCATACACCAAATTCGGCTTGACATTTTAGATTTGAACTAAAATTCAATGGTTAGAAGCAGTGGCCCTATCAGATTGCTTGCAGGAAAGAAAGACAAAATTAGAAGTTTAAAATAAACACTTTTATTCATCTCATACAAGGTAAACTTAAAAAAAAAACTTTCAATTTGGCCTCAGCAGTCTGCTGGTTCAGGATCAGTGAGTGGGTTGGCTGTAACAGAGGCCCCTGCATTGTTGCGCAAGTGTACATTCACATTTAATGTTCAATGCAATCAAAGCTGTAAAATTTTGATAGAGTCAAATTAAAATGTAAATAAAAGTACAATTCTAATAAAACTGTATTTTAAATAAAACTCAACTCTAACAACATCAAGTCCTACCACAGACAAATGGCTACACGGTGTAAATGTGATAGAGAGTCTGCTTTGTTGGCATTGTCTAGGTGTCCTTGAGCAAAGCATTGCCGCCTCCACCACCTCAAGTAGTGCAGAGCGCCTCTTTCACTCAGCATCTCCTGCCATGCCTGCGTGTGTAATGTGGTGCCCATCTGTGGTGTACAACAAAGTACACACGAGCGGAATTTCCATGGTATATCCTGTCAGTAGTGGAAAAATATCTATGTCTGGCAACTATGATCCACTGATGTCTGTTCAGCATGGGCACTCTTCTGCTTTAATACCTGGAATATAAAAACATGATTTGCCAACATCCATTTAACATTCAAAAAACAAAGCAGTTTGCGGGTCACAAGGTCAGAAAAGATGGAACGGTATTGATTATAATCAGAGTTCATTTGGCAGAATCTCTTCATCATGTGCAGTGGTCTGCTGTATTAGGAAAATCAGGATTGATTAAAAGGAAACCTACCAAGGTCAGCCAGGTAATATCCAGGTATGCTGCAGACAGGGGTGGAAGAAGGCTTATTACGTGTGAGTAGTAGTTTTGCTCTGAGCATATAAATAGGGTCACTCAGCAACAGATGTTTTCCACATTTTAATTCAGGTCAGACATTTGTTGGGACATCACTGAACCTTTGGCCACATTTATAAATGACTGGTTACTTGCTCACCTTCAACTCAACCATGTTTGCTGGTGGCACCTGCATGGAGGGGTAGGGCTACCTCCTGAGGGATTAGAACAGTATTCAGTCAACACACCCAAGTATTCCCAAAGGACATCAGCAAGCTGACCTTTCAGCTAGAGCTAATGACTCCATGTTGTAATTGTCAGCAGCATTTTGTCATCACAGGTCAGCTGAGAAACAAAGGCATCAAAATTCAACCTTACCTAATGTGATATTTTCCACTGACTCCCGCTTTCTTGGCAACCTGCGTCAGAAGATTGAATTAGACTTTTTTTTTTTTTAAATGAGCATTTAACATTACACCACAATCAGGATCAGAAATGTATTCATATCCTCAATTGGATCAGAGACCTGATTCACATTCATCACACCTGACAGATTAGGCCCCCATTCACAACCAGCAATGCTCTTGGGTGACAAACCTCATTTCCACTTGTAAACTGCACAAACTGGACTGTCCCACATTACATGAACTTATCAGTGACGTGTGCATTTAACCATTGTGAAGATGTAAATAGATTACATCAGTTACTTAATTTCACCTGACTGCCTTTAAAGATTAAAAACCTATTAGCAACATGGTACATGAAACAATTCCTAAATTAAACGTCCAAACTTGTTTCTGGGGCTTTTTCTTTTAGTCCAGTACACTTGTCATTTTAGGCAAAATTAAGTACATGCAATTCATTTGAAATAAATTACTTCAATAGGTAAAAACATCTTTTGTGCCGTGTTAATTTTCAAACTCCGTTACAGTAGAACATTTTTTAAAACCACCAAATTTTCAATGAACACTTGGGCCTACCTCACAACTGCATTGTGGTAATTTGAGAACCATGTTTTTGGTGGTGTTTGCATAAAGATTAAGCACTGCCTTTTGTCAGCATACTTTTCAGGAGGGTTAAAGCTGGTACAAACTTAATATTTCAGACCATACATCTTTAATTTACTTCAAGTCAAGTGTGTAAAACCTTGGGGTCCAACAGTTGTACACAGATTAGCTACACTGGTCCAGATTTCTGGGGAAATGCAAATCTCTTAATACTATTTAGACTGGTGCATTAATGTTCTTGATCACCCAAAATGTCTTTGTCAAGTTTGAATAGGGCCTTTGATGTGAAGTTTTATTCAACATACCATAATCAAGCAGTGATTGTTCCATTCTTCCAACAGGGTTCTTGAAATCTGGATCAAGGAGTAACAGTTTACTACAATATATGAAAGATACATATATTTCTCAAGTCTGATAGGAATATATATACATCCCAGATGATCCACTGAACTATGCAGTCATTGTGTCAAGTAGATAAATATGAAAGTAAATGTACCATCTTGTGCCATGCTGCTCTTTTACCTATAAAAAAAAACAAACAAACAAACAAAAAAAAAACATTAAAGCCTACTCTTTGTAGTTTGTGCCAGAGAGGTCACACTGGTCAACATGTCAGATAGGAGCGAAATAATCAATCTTCACAGAGTATCCGCTGAACTATGCAGTCATCATTGTGTTGAATCTAGTATCTGAATAAATACACAAGTCAACGTACCAGCTTGTGCCATGCTGCCCTTTGACCTTAAAGAAATGGAAAACCAATTAAAACCTACTCTTGGTTGTTTGTGGCTTAGAGGCTGCAAGGGCCAACATGTCAGATAGGAGCGAAAGAATCAATCTTCACAGAGTATCCGCTGAACTATGCAGTCATCACTTTAGGCAGCAAGTCTTAAGGTAATTTGGAATACACTAAAGGCTTACCTGCATAAGGGACAGGAAATGCCTGCAATGAAAATATGAAATGACAAGAGTTCAAGCACAAGACAGCAGATGGCAGAAAAATTAACAAATTAAAGCACTGCATCAGATCAAATTAATCTTTCACTCTTTTTCAGAGAGATTCCCATTATTTTTTCTTCAACTCATCATCAACAGATTCCTTTAACACATTACTCCAACTTAAAATGGGTTACCTTTTCTGGCAGTCAAGTAGGTGATTCAAGTGCCAAGTGGATCTGCAGAAAACAAGAAACATTGTCCAGAATCCTTTTCCATAATCATTGCAAAAGCAATCATTTGTCCGTGCCTCAGATTTCAACTTGGTGGGTTGTTTTTATCGTCATCCAGTTTGTCAAGAGTAGCAAATAAATGTCATCACGGCAACAAAATGGACAAATGCTTCTCTGGTGTGCTGCTTGTGCGCCTCTTAAGCCGGGGCAGGCAAAGTACGGCTACATATGGCCCACTGGAAATTTACAATACGACAAGTTTATCTGGTGCATTAATTTAGAACTTTAAGCCAAAAACCACAAATGAACTCTTGATTTAGTAAAACAATCCATGTAACTTTATGGGGCAAAACTCCATACTTAAGATGTGCGCAAATTACATCACTGTGCATTTATGGCTAGACGAAGCACACACACACACACACACGCTTTTTCCCACCCCGACTATTCTTGAGTAACCAACGGTGAAAATTTACTTCTGATTGGTTTGGTAGAAGGAATATTCCCTGCCAGAGAAACCGAATGAAATTCTATTTAGATTTGGCCTGTTTATTCTGAGGTTTCTATAAGGAGCATTTTTATTCAGTATGGGCATCTAAACCAATTATAATCAGAACGCTCAAATTTAAACCAGGCTAGTGCTTGCAGCGCTTTTTATTTCAGACTCACGGGATCCATGTCACAGAGCAAAGAAAAACAATTTGGAGCGACACTAAGGAAATCATAATCAATGATTTAAAAGTAAAAACCCATAAGGGCAGGGATTATTTTTCATGATTTCAGAGGCATTAAAAATCATTTATAATGATAATATAGTTTCCCAAAAACTCTTTGAAAATTTGTTACTGTGACAGGCCTATGGGGCAGTAGCCCACCCGTAAGGACTTGGGCTCTGAAGCCAGAGTCATTGTTGAAGTCCAGCAGCAGCCGATGTGAACATGGCAAACAGTTGTTGGAGAGCTATTAGTCTGGCGAATGTTGAGGTGCCCTTTAGCAAGGAATTGTTCTAATCGCAGTTGTATGTTTACTTTAAAGCTAAAATAGAATTGCATGCATTTAACAAAATTTTATTTCCTTATGGGGTCCACCATCTTAACACTAGACAACAAACTGAACATGGCTGCTTCTGTGGTTCACATTACACCAGTGTATCAATGTATACTGCCCCCTACCAGCCAAGGCGCATATAACGAGGCCCATAGAACTATAGCATGAAATCATGATGTAAAAACTAAAACGTACATTTTCATTAAGTACAATATAAAGTATAGCGTTCCATTTCAACACTACATTTTGTTGACATCTTTGTTAGGCTAGAACAGCCTGGCATTTCAATGAGGAAAGATTTGACTGCAAAGTTTGAGTTCAAATGGTCAAATAATTTGTTTTTACTCAGACTACTATAGAATTACATTGGGAATTAAGATAAGATCACATAGCTAAATTGGTTATTTTAAAAAATTGTGCATTACTGGATTTCATTTGCATTTTAGTGTTTTTTTTTATAACAGCGCTTTGTGAATCCGGTGTAAACCGTTCTTAAAATAAATTAACATTTACCAGTTAGATATTACGTGGCCCACTGACCCTTTTAAAACTCAGATTCAGCCCTTGAGCCAAACGTTTGCCCACCCCTCAAAACTTTATTCACACAGCCCACCTTAGAGAAGCTTAAGACCACAAGTAAAATAAATACTGACCATATTAAATAACTGCTGTCGTCTTTGTGGCAGCCCGGAACCTGCAAATAAACCACACTTTAGCAAAGCGACTCACGAAAGTGATGTAATTTTTATTTGAAATAAAGTCTCAGTGCAACATTTGTCAGAAATCACTTCTGTCCACTACTCTTACATTTAAAATACATCACAGACTGAAACTCGTCGAACTTAGGAGTTAGAAAAATAAGTCACTTACGGGCAACTTTAGTAGTATTCCTGCATCTCGGAAGACGTCAAACTAGAAAAAGAAACCCCTTATGAGATAAACTTCAAACAAATGCTAACATTAGCAAAAAGGCTAATACGAAGCTAAGTGCTAGCTTAACACGCGGCTGTGCCCATGCTGTCAGGATAGTTGGCGTTTCTTCACATCGATTCAGATGTCCCTACCAACAGCTAATCATCACATAGCAATGGGACGAAGTAAAACAAAGTCATAGTCAATAAGTTTGTACAAAAAAAGTTTCAAAGCGATGACAAGGCTACATTTGCACAAGGCACATGGCGTAGGCCTTGCAAAATATGCCACGTTCACAATTTAGAACTTATTCTAAATAAAACAACTCAAATTAGCCGAACAGAAGTAACACAAATGAGTAAGAATGCCGATAACACGAGCAGCGTGACGACAGTGGGTCTTCTAGATCAGAAGGTGGACTTGGACAAGCTCACTTACCAAAGCCAAGCGGAGGAATGAGACAGAGCGAAGGGCGGATGACCCTTTTATACTCAGACTCGCGCTCTGCCGCACGGGATGATGGGAAGATGTCAGCGGCCAATTGAGTACTTTCGTTGCGACATTTGGCAAACTCTTTGTGGCTATAGTCATAATTTTATACCCCGACCAAAAATGCAATTTGCAATAAATTTAGAAATACTAAAATGTATCCATGACAACTACACGTACAAAAATGGGTCCGCGACTCAGTTTTGGGTCCTTAGTTGGCCAACCCGTTGAGAATGACTGCTTTAACACAAAGTACAAACGAATATTTTTTATTTCTTTTTCTAACAAAGCTATCAAAAACATCGACACTGCTCTGACAATTTCTTCCCTTTAGTCAGTCAACCCATAGATATTTGGAGTAGATACGCCAGCGTGCTGTAGCAGCCCGGTTATCCGATGTGCATACGTGGTGGCCATGTTGGAAAGGTCGACATTCCCATTAAAGACAACATTGATATTAAGCCATAACTCGGTCAATTCTCAAGCGATTTTCACGAGATTTACTTTTTTTTTTATTGCCGAAGCCTGTGCCATACAGAAATTTCATTTGATAAGTCAACAAAATATTTCCTTGTCGTGATTGTACAGCGCTGCGTATAACCGTATGCAGCACAAAGTGCCGTCATCCTTTTACTTTTAGCTTTCTTGCAGTCCTCACGCCGTAGGCACGCAGCTGCGAAAGTGCTTGTCCTATCACCTAGTCAGACTCAAACTACAAACTACACGTAAATTGACCTACTTTGACGCTTCTGTCTGCATGGTTGCATGACCACGGGACACAATTTCCAATGTCTAAGACTGGAAATAAGGGGACTACAGATGAAAACTAGCCTTCTGGCTAATTCTGTTTTTTTTAACCATGTGTACTTCAGAACTTTCATGTGTTTTATGAAATTGCATTGTCCCCTTTCAAATAAACGGATTAATAATAAGACCAAAAACGTATTTACTTATGAAAATGTCTTGTCGTGATGTACATATTAGCATCCTCGGACACATAAAACACATCTACGTTGTCGGCAGGATTCGAACCTGCGCGGGGAGACCCCAATGGATTTCTAGTCCATCGCCTTAACCACTCGGCCACGACAACCACTTGGTGAGTGGTACATGTTATGTTGAGTGCAGGGGAGGATTTTTTGGAATTGGGCCTCTAAAATCTTGTCAAATCCAGAAGTTTTTTTCCTTATCACCTTTTACCGAAAGCTGTAGTTCCCTCTGAAATCTTACCTATTTGGTTGATTAGTGTTTAATAAAGGTGATTAATGACAGGGTGTCCCTTGCATCCTTCAATTTTTACTGTCTGTAGCCCTAAGATTTGAAAAAGTTTGGACACCCCTGATATAGTCTTCAGATAATTATTAACTTTAGAAGCATGTTTCTGGAATGTGGGCAGAAGCCAGAGTACCTGTAGAAAACACAAGCACAGCGATAACATTCATATTGCACACAGAAGGATCTGAGCAGCGATTGAAACCCGGGACCTCTCAATTGTAAAGCAGACATGTTTGACTAAAATAGTTAACCTAAATTATTGACCAATGGATGATTGTCATTAATACGACATCCCAAGAAATAAACTGGCGATTCCACCCAGTGGACTCTGAGCAACATATAGCTTAGGTGTCAGCTCTGCATTGCATCTTATGCATCGTTTTTGAAGGACAATTTGACACACAAAAAAAGGTTCAATGCCTTCAATAGCAGCTCGTATTTAGTCAAAAACATACAAAATGGAGATACCAGGGGTTAAACCCAGGGCCTAATAGCATGCAAATCATCTACTCTACTACAGAGATACATCCCCTGGTCAAGCATGTATACATTTATGCAAATGTGAGACACCATTTTAAGAACTACAGGCTTAAAGAACAAGTGCCCCCAAATGCAACATAAGTTAGGTTAATGCCAAACTTTCACCGCAAAGCCCATTATTTTTTATTGGTAGTGTATATTTGTGTAATATTCCACTTCACAGGCTGTAATCAAACGGCTCCATGTGGATTATCATTGTAGTGAATTCAATCCTTAACCCCAAAATGAAAGAACCAGGTTTACATACAAGATTACAAAAACAGATGTTCTTTGGCATTTTCATGTGGAACTTGTTTATTATTGTATCTCATCCATTGCATTTTTATCCAGCATTTATGTAACTGTAAATAAAGGAATGTTGAACATTTTGGAACAACAAAATTTAAAGTGAAGAGTAGAATATCCCTCAGTGTTGTTGCCAATATAGGGGAGGGATGGAACCTAAAAAAGAACCATAGCAGCCCTGCAAAAATAAAGACAGGCGCAATGTTCCTATAATTTTTTGTGGGTTGTTTACAACGTCCTCCCCTCAGCAATGAGATGCATATGGGCACGAAAAACTGAAAACCGTAATTATGGACAAAGCGGTCCGGAAGAACAAAAAGCCACATTGACAGTCATTTGTTCATATATGCATTCAGGTTACATAGAATACAAGTTCATTGGATTGTTCTGTCTTTTCATCGTTGACAAGCATTGTTGATAACCTTTAGATTGCATAAATATATTTCCATCAGTGTGTTCAGATACTATGGCTTTTGTGGACCTCACCTATGTCCTACAATGAAGAAAAGGACCAAACTAACTTGAAATGAGAGCAGAACATCAAACGTGATCATTGGATGCTTCCTTAAAATTTCATTATGCTCAAATATTTTACACTATTGCCAGAAAGAAATTTTTTAAAAAGAATATATGCATCATATGTATATCTATATTTATATATGAACAAGTTATAACTAGTTGCAGGCAAGCGGAGAATGTCTTCCCCGCCTAGTTCATCCATTCTACCAACACCACCACCTTCATCATCATCATCAAAATCATAAGGCTGCCAGACTCTTGGAGGGGGGCTCTCTTTCTTCGGTCACCAGATTCCCTGAGATGTCAAGCTCTGTTTTACATGTGAAAAGGTTATTATTATTCAATTTCAACACCCTTGATGAAGGGAGAGGCCTGGCAGCGGCAGAGCGCTGCTGAGAACTGGCGGCCGCACTGTTAAGGAGTAAAGCGTTACTAATTGTCTTGGTACTTCTTAGGTGCTTTCTATTTAATATCATTCGTTTCCATCATTGTACAGTCAGAGGCAAAGCTGCGTACACAATGCCGTCGGCGGTCAGTCAGTCCAAGGCTCGGCAAACAAGTGGTCTTTGCGAAAGAGTTCTTATGAAGACTCTGCAGTGTGCGTTCAATCTTAATGCATGTAGTGCGGGGACAGGAAGGGCGAATGTATGCATGGGTCGCTCCTCTCAAGGTCGAGGAGAGGCTAGTCTCTTTAATAGAGGCTCGTCGTACACCCAGCACTCTCCGTCTTCGTGGAATAGCTGTAGACACACAGAGAAACAACACATTATAATCGTGGATGAGGATATTGAGTGCGACTGTTCTTTGAGTCGCAGATAGTTTGCAGTGTAAAAAAGGAAAACAATGTCAGCTATGTCAATATGAGCTATATCTACAGCACACTATCCACAAAAAGTTAGGTATATATTATGTTTTCGGGTGAAATTTCAAGGTGAACCTAAAATGTCAATACTGGCATACAAAATGGCGACTGAATCAATTGGTAAAAGTGTTCCCATACTGAATAACGAAATGTAGTCAAACACCCATCTTTGTAACTAACAACAGCCGTTAGGCTCACCCTGGTCTCCCACTGCTGCTCGTTCTCCTTTCTCTCCCTGGCTTCCACTCTCTGCTTCTCCTCCAGTCGATGCTTGGCTTCCGTTGCAGCATCGATGTCTTTGAGCTTCAGGTTGAGCGTCACGTCTCTCCACAGTCTGCCGGGCGAGAGGGGGCGGAAAGTCATTATTCATTTTTTTTTTTTTCCTGAGTTCCGTGATGTACAACACCGCCAAAAGGATAAAATGTCTCACCTACGAGACTCGTACGGCAGCTGGTCTTCCAGCTTCCTCACTTTCTTCTTAATGATGCCCATCCTCTTAGTGTCAATGAATGACGTGTTCTCCTGCATCACATTTAATTTTTGTGGATTAATTTATGCTTTTTGCTTGGCTTTTAGATAAAAAAACATACAGTCACAATAGTATTGGCCATTGCCTAAAAAATTGTGTGCGAATACCGACAGAGAATCTCCGTAGCATCTGTTCCATTTGCACACTGACTGAGGAGTATCTGCAACATTTGCACAATCAACATTCGCTCGCACAATTAACATTCACTCGGTTGAAGTCTCGGCAACCTTTGCACAATAGTCATTGCACCGGACTATTTAAATATTAGTCAAATATTAGTCAGTGCTAGAGGACTCTGCATTGTCCAAAAAAATAAAACAATAAAAAAATAAATAAAGTACCTGCATTACCAGATAACGAGCAACCCTTTATTGCTCTGTGACTTTTTTTTTTTTTGTCAATGTCTTTATGTCTCAAAAGTGTTCTCTGTCAATTGACTGTCTGTTGTCGTACTGGAGCGTCTCCTATTACCAGAGACAAATTCCTTGTGTGTTTTTTGGACACACTTGGGAAATAAAGATGATTCTGATTTATCACGATGGATATGTGATACACGGGGATTCACTGTATTCACTATCACACAATAGTAGAAAATTTGCAATATAGAGAGCCCATATAAAATAGTCTAACCCCTCCCACATGATTTCAACACTTTTCAAACACATTGTAAACTTATTTGAACACACCAAAAAATTGCAAGCATAAATTTGACAGAAAATACTGTACATATTGTAGTGTTGATGTGTGCGGGGCCTTGTGAGGTGGTGTGTGAAGTTGGCATGCGAGTGTCTGGGTGTAAGCTTTTGCCGACAGCAGCTCCTGCGCGAGTTTGCTTATTGTAACCAAGTGCTTTACTGTTCTCCTAGCGTTCAATAAACTGCTGAAAAGTGCACTGACAACTGTGTCCCTTCCTTTTCCAGTAAGGGAAAGTTTACCGTAAAAACCCATAAGAAGCGCTCGCTTAGAAAAATGCAAAACAGCGGGGGTGCAACTGGTGAACCGCAATATTGCGGGGGAATGCTTTATAATATACATTATGCTTGGCTGGTAAATAGACCAAAGAGTTATACAGATTCAAAATCACATTGAAATCAAATCCACTGAGTAATGATGGTTGCTCTTATATGTGGTTAAAAGGGGTAGCCTAAGAATAGAAATTTCTCGAATACAGTGGACCATCAGAAATCAAATGGTTCCATGTTGAACAAGTCAGAAATTGCAGCTATAACATTTATTGGAAAATAAAACTGAACTCAAGAACCTGAAACACATCAGGTCATCATCAGCTGATCTCTGGGTATGTATTGTTTTGTGATTTTATATTGAAAACAGACTTAAATGGACTACAACAAATTTAACTACCCATATGCATTTTATATTTAATACAGAGCAGTATGTGTTTAACAGACATGTATCTTCAGGTGTTAGCAATACTACTATTGCTATTGCCAAATTTGAATACAGTCCTTTCGTTTTTTTGTTGCAGCACGGCGGATGACTGGTTAGCGCGTCTGCCTCACAGTTCTGAGGAGCGGGATTCAATCCCCGGCCCCGCCTGTGTGGAATTTGCATGTTCTCCCCGTGCCTGCGTGGGTTTTCTCCGGGCACTCCGGTTTCCTCCCACATCCCAAAAAACATGCATGGTAGGTTAATTGACAACTCTAAATTGCCCGTAAGTGTGAATGTGAGTGCGAACGGTTGTTTGTTTGTATGTGCCTTGCGATTGGCTGGCAACCAGTTCAGGGTGTACCCCGCCTCCTGCCCGATGATAGCTGGGATAGGCTCCAGCACGCCCGCGACCCTAGTGAGGAGAAGCGGCACAGAAAATGGATGGATGGATGGATGAAAATAGTAATTCTGCGATATGACTAAATGTAACTGTCAAAAGTGGTACAGATGGTAAAGGTGCTGTAATTAATTTCACTCACATGACCATAAACAATGCCTTAGTGATGCTATGCTACTTTAACTATGACATTTTCATCCCTTCAATATTCTGTGTGTTTCTGCACGTGTTTAAAATCTGTCTTAATTTGAATCTAAAGATGTATCCTGCAATGGACTGTATTCTAGCTTCAAGGGTGCACTGAATGATTTACAAACATTAGCATAAGTGTGAAAACTTGTCTCTGAGCAGTGGCACAAGAAATTTGTTTTGACACAAGTGTCTTCTGAAAGCCTGAGGGAGAACTTACTCCGGTGGCCCACTTGGCAAACATCACTCCGTTCCATTCGCCTTCGATAGAGCAGAAAGACTTCTTATCATTTGGTGCACTGCAGACAATCACCAATAAAGTTATGTTATTAAAAATCCCAGAGGGGTTTTATATTCTGTAAATTATTCAGGATTTTTCTTCTTACAAAATCTCTGCTGTGATTCTGTGCTTCTTGCCGCCGTAGAAGGGTTTGGTGTGGAACACGATGTTGGCGCTGTAGCCCGATTTGGAGCACGAGATGTTGCACTCCCCACCTAGCTCCACCCAGGGCACGGTCAAAATGGACCTGCACAAACGGCTAAGGTCAGTCAAACGTGCATTGACGACATGGCCACGGAGAGACGGCGAAACATGTACCTGCCGTATCCGTTGGGGAAGTTGAGGATGTAATGTTCATCGTGCTCTAAACATGACACACAGCCTGCATGGAGAATGTCATCAATTCAATACATGACATGAGAACATGAACGCTGACTGTGTTGGATAAGTGTATGAATACCCTCGCGTACCTTGGCCAATATTATAAACACCTATAGACATGCCAAGGAACTTAGACTTGGTCCAGATGTGAGCATTGAACTGGATCTTCTTACTTAAACACTCTGCGTAGAATGCAGAAACTGCAGAAAGAGGAAACAAAGACATTTTGCAATTTGGAAATTACGGACGAAAAAAAAAAAGTTGACTAAGTTTCAGATGTGATCAAGTGGAACACCTAAAGTCTAATCAGAATCTAACCAAAATTACTTAAGTTCTAACTGCACACTGTCTTTGACTTTGGATTTGCAACAGCCTCAACAAGGGGTAATTACAAAAGGAGAATATATATAAGATCATTTGTTAATCGAAGGTGGCGTGCTTAGACCCCTCACAGGGAGACGTTCTTAATTTTATAGTCCTAATGCTAACCGAACATAACTACGATTTGTACCACGAAATGCCGAAGTTTTTTCGAAAAGTCGTAAAGTTACAATAACAAATTCTTATCACTGGCTTTGAGAGTATCAAAAATGGCTAACATCTTTTCACACTTAAGAAAAAGCAAAAAGTTAACGAGATGCTGCATCTGCGGGACTTAATTTTATTTTTGCCTTACAAGTGTGTGATTGTTTTTCCATTTTAATAACATTAAACTACTTTAACTACTGTAATTTTAAATCTTGTATGAGAATGTTATAAAAATGCTAAAACGTTGCTTAAAACATTGCCATTCCATTATTTCCTACAGGAAAAATCCAAACCAATGTTCCGAGAACAGACTACTTGATTTTAGATACATTTTTCTTTAGAGGAATATAACTCACTGGGTGGGTGATGAGAGACCTGCTCTGCCACAAAAGACACATTATTGGGTGAAGACCATGGAACCGGATCCTCTGATAGCGCGTCCTGCACAGGAGCAGGGGAGGATGACTGAAAAAAGAACATAGCAAGTCATATAGAATACAAACTAGCCTGAAGTAGAGAGGGAGGGGGGGGGGGCTCACCACATGGGTGGAGACCTCTTCAGTCTTGGAAGGCAGATCCCAGTGACAGAAGAAAACCTCTCCCAGGATGGGGTTGTAAGGCTTCTTGGCCACAGAGCCTTTCCTCCCTGCGTGGAAGGCCGAGAGGTACCATTTGACCACCTGAACCATGCGCTCACGGGTCTCCGCCTGCTCTGCGATACTGAAGGAAACCAAAGGATTGAGTTACCTTGCATACAGCTAAAATCACTTTAACAACAAGATGTACAGTTCAGTTAAATTCAGTGCAGTAGGCACAATTTGAATGCAGTATCCTTAAATAAAAACAATGCTATGATTTATAAAAAAATAAAAATAAATCGAATAAACCAATATTGTATTCACAATGGAATATATTTGTTTAAACTGACAAATATCATTCATCCATTTTCTATACCGCTTATAGAAAATGGATGTGCACGCCAAGCCGAGTGTCCCGGCCATCGGGCGGAGTACCCGTATAGATGATGGCCTGCAGGCTGCATCATGTGTTTATGAGTGGTAGCTTCATCGGACCCTTCCTGTTGTGCCGTGCGCGTTGCGACCAACAATTCTTGTTAACCAGCAGACAAGCCTGAAGCGGGTCTTCTCAGCCACCTACCCTCACACCACACGTGAACCAAAATGTGAAAAGCTGACCGATCTTTTCAGAGGAGGAAGGATCCAGTAGCATGACTACAGGGGGGTACAGTGGGTGGGACAATGGCAAAATATTAGACCGAGCAGACCATGCATTTGTTATGTAAACAATTTGGTATACAAAATTGTAAAATACTTTATTCCTTTTATATTGCAAGCATCATTGATTCTTGTTGCTCACCATCAGAAAATGATCAAGTCTCCGTGACCTGACTTTGTAATTTACACTTTAACCAATTATGGGATACTTACATATTTGATATGTGAACAAATGAGCGGGATTACTCTGATAGAAATCGTAAACCCTGCAACAGGGTGTGCGTCCATGTGTGTGTGTGTGTTATTTATGGCATGTTCTTACATGGATTGCCTTTGTGTAATAAGAACAGAACTCTTATGATTATTATTGTTGTTGTTTTTATTATTATTAGCAGAAGTTGCATCAGGGGTGAAGGTCACTAGCAGAGGGGTTATTGAGGGACTGGGTAACCCGATGGTGGCAGTCACGAGGTGGTGTTGGTCTTGGAGAACAAGGAGGAATAGGAAGACGTGGTGGTCTTATTGGGGGAGAAGGAAGAGAATGGAACATGAAGCAGCAATAAACAGACCGGTAGAGATACCGTCCGTGTGCAAGGCTGCCTTACTGCGTAGGCAATTGTATTATGCATACATTGTATACAGTAAAAATGATGAGACCTAAAATCACGGTTACTGCTCATTGGTTAGTATTCGGGGCTTCGTTAGGAACCCCCCAAAAATTCAGTCTTAGGTTGTGCGCACCACGGGACTCTCCATCTAAATTGCCGGGCTGAATTTTGGGCCCAGTGTGTCCCTGCCCCAGGCACATATAGACAAACAACCATTCAGGCTTGAAGACTCAATTTTGAGTCTTCAATGAACCTAACATGCATATTTTTGGAATGTGGGCGAAAACATGCCAACTATGCACAGGAAGGATAGAGCCTGGCTTTGAACCCTGAACCTCAAAACTGTGTTTGCTTGCCACTTCTGCCCAAAATATACCACTTAAACCAAGTAAGATAACCTAAAAAGAATCTGGGACAGGGCCATGTTTGCCACTGTTTCGCATCGCCTCATAACATTCAACATGTTGTTTTTTTTTTTTTTTTTTTTTTTTTTTTTTTTTTAAGTCATTCCCCCTGCCCAAAATATTTCTGTGTGTAGACTCTGTGCCTTTGTTGAGATTTTACTCAGAGTCCTAATGTTTGTGGAATTGGAGTTTTACAGGGTGTCCCAAAAGAATTTCCATTATTTGAAATCTGAATATTTGAGTAACCACTGAATTTAATAGGCTTCATGTAAAAAATCAATCATTCATAAAATTTCCAACATATTCAAACAGATATAGGTGGGGAAATATGGTGTATAATGTGATATAATTATTGATCCATGGAGCACTTTAATGAAACCATGTCACACACATGTTATGAAACCTGGGAATCGCTTTAAAAAGTTTGTAAAAAATGCACATCTATTTTGAACTTAGTTGTTACACATATCTTTATAATTTGAGAAATTATGACAAATATTTTGAGACACCCCGTAGTTGCGCAAGATCGACAAAATAAAAATTGCACACTGAACTGAACTGAACTGCGCTGCATTTGGAGTAATCAGTATCTGTGGAGCACAAGAGTTATGGGAGAGTTAAGACAGTTACCTTACAAATAAGTCTGGATGTGCAAAGAAGTCGGCATACATTTCTAACAAAGATCTCCTTTCTAGGATGAAGGTAGGCAGGACCACCTGGGGATTAGGATGGAGACAAACTGCAGCTCAGAACCAAACCAAAACAGCCCACTGATCTTCATGGTGAGTTTAAAAGCTCACAGCATGGATTTGCATGGAGAGAAACCGGCCCGTTACCTTGGTGAGATCCATGCCCAAACGGACTTGGGAGAGCAGATGCATGATGACGCTTTTGTGCTCCTCCACGGACTCGCCCTCACCGTCATCATCACGGTCATCGTGGCTATCAAACGGATCTGAGCAGAACAGTTTCACTGTAAAGTAGCTACCTAAAAAAATAAAACAAAAGTAATTTTTGCTTTTTACCTGCTTCTGTGGTGCCATTTGACATGGTCGAGTTGAGGGATTCTGTTGTGTCTGGTCTCTTCAATATAGTTTCTTCATTATTAAGGGGCGAGGCAGTCGCGGGTCCTGAGGGACTGAGGGCATTGGGAGAAATGAGACAGAGGATAAGTAGACCGTCTACTGAAGTGTGGGGACATTGGCGTGACCTGATTCAGTAGCAGCGACTCACTTCATGCAGTGTTTAGGGGAAGTGGTGCTCTGGTAAAACTCGTCCGCGTCGTAGAACTCATCCTCGCTGGATGAATACGAGAAGTCCGGCACAGAGTGTGATGGGAGAGGGATGAGCGATGGGGAGGTGATGCCACTGTTAGGGCCTGACGGGCCACTCCCTGAAAAAAGGGCGAGGTGTTAGCACCCAGGATACACAGAACAATGCGAAGTCAACACACATACTGCGACATTTAACATTGTCCTCAGCAGAGCGTATAGACAGCTCTCTACAGCATGCAGCCTTCAATAACATGATGCAGCTTAGAAAAGGGCCTCCCCAAAAAAAAAAAAACCGTTTTGTTCTAAAAAAACTTTATTACAATCGTTTCCACCCCCCCTATTGCTTTGAGAAAGCAAATGACAATGGCATGATTCAAAACACGTCTTGTCCCCCTTCTGGGATTTGTTATATTTGTACTGATACCCAATAAGCTTCAAAAGCAAGTTTTTCTCCGAGCATTACTTTGCATCAACTTCCATAGATATAATAGAAATACTGTACTTATTTTTTCCTTTATAAGGTGACTGTAAGTGCTTCCTTTTGGGAAAAAATCTGTCAAAACAATGTAAACACAGTCCTTAATAAACCAACATACTAAACAGTAAACAATTTAACAAAATAAAAATAAGCCATCAAACTGCATGGCTCGGCTGGTCCATGTTTGTTGTCAAAGAGCAACACAGCACCACCTCCAGTGCTCTCACTATCTTTTCCCATGTAGAGTTGCAAAAATATTTACAGCTTGGAAATATGCACCTCAGGTCAAACGTTTCCAACATGTCTATAAATCACAAAATCTGTTTTACAACGTTAAATGGGTACCATGTCTTTGGGCAATGTTGAGCACGTTATTTTGTGATTGCCCTCACCGAGCTCCTTTCATATATGTAGAACAATGTGAAAATCATTACGCTCATCATCATCTGTTTCTTAGTGGGAAATAAACCTGCTAGTTGCTTTTTTGAAAATTACCGTATTTTCACGACCATAGGGCGCACTTAAGTCGTAAATTTTCTCCAAAATGGACGGGGCGCCTTATAATGCGGCGCGCCTTATGTGTGCACTGAGTTCTAAAATCTATAAATGTTGTTGTGTGACGAGCGCTCCGCTTGACTGACTGGGAGCATTTCCTGCCCACACGCTGCTTATACAGAGGAAAAGCGGACGTGGCTGAGGACAGCATAAGGACGTAAAGGGGGAACGGTGCGCGTGAAGGAGGACGCTAAAGGCACGCCCCCAGTAGGTATACAGCGCCGCTCAAGCCAGCCTCCACTCGTAAAGTAGTAATCAAACCAGCCGCCCCTAATTTTGTTCATACTACGCATAACCGTAATAAGTCGCCAACTCGCGGCGAAAGCCACCTTCAAAATAAAAGCGTCCCAATAATACGGACGTCAATGCTCTTCGGTTAAGGAATGCAACCAGCAAGGTTAATTTGAATCTTGAGATGCATTAAAACATTTCGTTTATTAGTTTTCGGAGACTTATATTTTGAAATACAATATCAGATCTTCATCAAACCTCTTTTAGTGGAGTCCTTGGTGGTCTGTCACACAGATCTGGACTTGTCTTGCGATACCAATGGGATTATGTTGGGGTGGCTTTGTCTTAGTAGGTAGAACGGGTTCGAATCCCTGCTACGACCGTCCGCATGTCGAAAGTGTCCTTGGGCAAGACACTGAACCCTAATTTGCTCCCAGTGGGCCTCGCATGGCAGCAGTCGCCCATTGGTTTATGAATGCGTGTGTGAATGTGAGGCTTTGTAAAGCGCTTTGGGCACTGTGATGATGTAGATAAAGTGCTATATAAGTGCAGTCCATTTACCATTTATTTTTTACCAAGATATCAATTAAACTACATTTTTTAATGTATCTCAAGATTCAAATCAACTTTGCTGGTTGCATTCCTTAACCGAAGAGCACTGATGTCCGTATTATTGGGAAGCTTTTATTTTGAAGGTGGCTTTCGCCGCAAGTTGGCGACTTATTACTGTAGTGCCTGGCATGAACAGCGGCTGGCTTGACTGCTACTTTACGAGTGGAGGCTGGGTTGACCGCAGTCAAAAACTGCACCTACGAAGAGACACGCTTACAAACCACAGTTTAAACTGCAAGCTATCAGCTACGCGGAGGAACATGGGAATCGTGAAGCTGCGAGAGAATTCAAGATCAACGAATCCATGGTTCGCAAGTGGAGGAAGCAGAAAAATGAGCTTCGCCAAGTCAAGAAGACGAATGGGAGTTTCCGTGGAAAAAAAGAAAAGAAAACCAAAACGCGGAAACAAGGCGCGGTGGCCCGAGATGGAAGACCAACTCGAGCAATGGATTAATGAACTCCAACCGCTGGACATCGGTGTAAACGGGGGCGTTCAAGGTGAAGTTGCGAGCGGCGTGGGAGTGATGGATGACAGATTGCGAACACAGCTTTACTAAGACTAGAAGGCAGCGCCGGGCGAGTTACGCCACAATTTGTGAATGGATAGTGGATGCTTGGGCTAACGTGTCTGCTTGCACTGTTGTTCGAGCTTTCGTAAAAGCCGGCATCATTTCTGAGGCGCCGCATGGCAACGAGACTGACTCGAACCTGCCATGTTTGATTGAGAACTTGCCCAGCTGTTCATTTCGGATACAGAAGATGAAGATTTTGATGTATTTATGGATGAGGCTTGATCAAAAAATAACGTGAGTACATTATTAAATACTTCAATAAAGTACAACCAAACTCAGTTTTGCTTCCACTGCCTTTTTAAAAACATTGTTTTAGCGCGCACGCATGGTACCATATGTTTTAAGCTAGCGTATGTTTTACCATGCCTGCACCCAATAATATGGTGCGCCTTATGTGTGTGTTAAATACAGAAATAGACCCCGTAACTGAGACTGCGCCCTTTAATACGGTGCACCCTATGGTCGTGAAAATACAGTAGTCACTAGAAGATGTGGGAAAATTTGGGAAGTGTTCAATACCAACAGTGCTTTTGTAAACTAGCAGCCTTGTTAGTGCAAGCAGTAACCGTCAGCGAGGCTACGTTTAGAACTACGGAAGCTGCCAAAGGGGAAAAAATAAATAAGTAAAAAATAAATGAATTCACCATAAAAAGTCGACCTCAGCAAAACATTGATAAAATCGATTAATTTCCCAGCCCCAGAGCAACTCTTCCTTGTATTTCCAATTAAATTGAACACAACAAGTCAGGCATGTTTAAGAAGATAATTTTCTCTGTGCAAAAAATATGAAGTCATATTTCACCTGTGCTATTGGGAGTTGGGGTCTGCAAACTGCCCATCACTGTGACGACAGGACCAACTGGTAAGGTCGACGGTCGCTGGTCCGATTTACACACCTGAGAAGTATCTTTTGTACCAAAAAATATAGAGGAAGAGGTAAATAAACATTATAGCCTCCATGATGCTGTGAAATGATGTAGAACTCTGCAGGATGAATGGGTCATATCTAAAGGCATTTCAGTCTATTAGGAGACTTAAATTAGAATGGCCTACTTTGAGGTTGACAGATTCACAGCATTTTTAAGTCTGGTCACACTCATCTGACCAAAATAGAAATCACATTTAGATGTCAGCAGCCCCGTCCAGCGAGATGAAGGCAAAAAAATAACTTCATATATTACCTGACAATCCAGGGACACATGCCTGACTGAAATAAATAACTTTTTTTTTTGGGTGGTTTCAGCTGAAGCTCAAGAGAATGCATAAAACATTTAGTTATAAGGAGGACTCTGCCACAAACATTGGTTTTAACGGCAATAATGTTGAGAATGAACATAAAATTTTGAAACAGGAAAATATAAACACCAATTGAGACCCTGCTTCCTATGTTAGGCCTTGCTTCAGGTGTCATCCTACATTCCTCATGACTCAACAGTGAATGACCATGCAATATAATAGTTTATATTCCACTGAGGTGCAGACTTGGCTGGTTCCAACCATATCATCATCTGTATTGTGTGGAAAAGGCAGCTCGTGGAGCACGGGTTGGGGGGGGTAGTTGTCTCATCTCAGAATTCATACCAGCAAACGTCACGGACGTCTACGGAACTGACATCAATTGGCCCGTCGAAGCGCCATATATTTAAAATACACGTTTCAATTGAGACCCATGCTTTGGCTCTTTTCTTCACAAAAAATTTACAGCTTCCATCCATCGATATATGATAATGCTTGTCCTCATTAGGGACGCGGATGAGCTGAAGCATAATTATTTGTTAAATTTACTTTGGACCTCCAATTAAAAGATCCTAATGATAAAATTTTGGTACATTTCCATTTATTTCTGATGCTATACAGGTTGTGCAAAAATGGAAATGAATAATGGTGAGCAGGACTGTATGGAGTACAAACATAAAAAAGCAGGACATTTGTATAAAAAGACAAAAGGTAAAGTGTATGTAAATATTTATTTCCTCTTGGAAGTTGAAATGAAAATAAAAAATGCACAATAACTTATTTTAGCATATTGAGTATAAAAGTAAAACATAGACAGCCCTCTATCGAAAAAGTGCATTGTAATTATTACTAGGGTTAGGGTTGTTATTCATATTTGCAGGATTTTTAAGTAATACAGTACCTATTTAAGGAGCATGTTTGCAGCATTGTGAAAATCGCTGCTACTTTTGCCGTCAAACCCCATAAATAAACCCCGAATAAAAAAGTGCACGAGGCTGCTGGATGTTCTGACAGCGAGGCTGCAGCATGTGCAAATGATTGCCACACTATTCGGTCATGCCTTCTGTCGCTACAGTTTCTGATTGGCTATTCTTGTCCCGCCGTGCCAAGTATAAAAATATATAACTAAAGTTAAATTAGAGGCATTAGATGGGGCCAGAGCAGGATGCTTTTACAACAGATCATTTTAACAATATTGTACTGTGTCAGGCCAAACAGAAACATATGACAGTGCTTTTTTTTTTTTTTTTTTTTTTTTTTTTAAACAACAAACTCCACCTTTAAGTGACTGATACTGTAGTAACTTTCCTCGGGAAATAATCATTGTACAGTGGCCAAACTTACTGGTTGTTTATTATTGTTCAAAAGCAAGATCACGGGCAATAAAAGCAAAGGTGGAAGATGAAAGCACTCTTAATCCCATTATATTTCTCTGTCATCATCCTCATATTTGCATGTTAACTAAGGGATTACAGTTATATGATGTGGTGATATTAACCTAGCTTTAAAGTCCTCCATTTATTTCATTCATTTTGATTGGATCTTGGCATAGCATCAGCATTTCTAAGATAAGTTTCCCTGGGTTGAAAAAAAAAAACTCTTCTGCTGATTACTGCTACAACAAAATTAATTATTACATTATAGCTTTATCTTTTTACTTTTTTTGAGCAACATCTGATACATTTATTTTCTTTGGCATAGATGTTTATCTTCATCTCTAATCTTTCAAGCATAAATCAGAGAGCCGGCATGAAATCTTAAAGCTAATGAATTAGCATGTGCATGGAAAAAAGGTGAGAATGCAAACACGTACGGCAGCTACCTGTGGGGAGAGTGGTCTGTGTTGGCATTGTGGTGTTGGCTACAGGAGTGTCCAAAGGCGGTTGGTATATCCCATCCACGGGGTTGATGGTGCTCTATGGGAAAACGGATAGATTGGTCCTCAATGCCATCAAGCGAGGATATGCACCTGACATCAGCAACGATCACTTATGGTACCACTATTACTCGATTCATATGTTCATGAACATACAGCTACATATAGCTAGTCGATACACCACATACCCTGCGGTACTCGTGACTGGTTGATTTTAATATCTATAACCACATGCTTGCATGAAAATCACACTGAAACAATATCTTTCACCCTTGACTGGGCACCAACTTTTGATCTATTGACAACTGGTTAGCCTAACGGTAGACCCAAGTAGCAACAAAAAGTGTGAAATTAAACTCCTCTGCAAGAGCGGATCAATTTCCTTTCGCTCCACTTCCCGGAATGACAGACGAACAGATTTCACGAATCTGATCAATATGCAACCAGCAGCAGCAGTAGCTTTACACAATAACTGATTGTGCCTTTTGAACTCTGGATAACCTTCCGTTTTAAAACAGCTAATTGACTCATGCCTAAAATCAGTTACACGTTGACATCCCTGTGGTGAGAACCAGCTGGGACATTGTCTCTTGTGCTAAACCGCCATCAACAGGGATGTCACTCGAAAGCTAACAGGATCACTGAAAACATGTTGACTCAAAAATAGACAGAGTGCAGCAGATAATGTAAAAAAAACAAACAAAAAAAACAGCAAGAATACAGACGATGACATAATACTGCCAATGTTATTACAAGTCAAACATAGCCGCTGAATGTTTTAAACAGAAGTGTCAAACTCAACACCTGCGGGCCAGATCCAGACTACCGCATCATTTTAGGTGACCCAATTAATAAACTGTCCTTCATGTTTATTGTTAAATGGATTTGTTCTTTTCTTTTCTTCTTGGCAGAAACATAGTTGTATTTTTTTTCACTTAACTACCCAAAAATCTCTTAACATAAATTAATAACACAAAATAGTTGTATGGGAAAAAAAAAAAAAATCATATATATATACACACATATATATATGCGCAAGCCCAAATTTTCCATGACTTTTGATTTCAAATTCAACTTAGAACTGCAGGGCCACTTGTGCATGTGTATTAATATGATGAAGTGATTTTACATTTATACGGACTTCACAGTCATGACGGCCCTCAGAAAAAAACTATTAACTACCATGTGAACCGCTAAGAAAATGTCCCTGGTTTTGAGGGTCAACTAGCACTATTGCACATGTTAGTGTCAAAACAATTCATTGAGTGAATGCCCAGAGCCAAACATTCATACGTACATTAATAATGTGTGTTGTTAATATGTGCGAAGGCCATTTACAGTATGCTACTGTGTGTCAAAATATAGGTATGTGCCCAGAAATTTGAATATTGAGGGAAGTTCATTTCAATAATTTGTTTGAAAAGTGTAACTTGTATGTTATTATTTCACCACACACAAAGTGAAATATTTCAAGCCTTTATTTGTTTAAATTTTGATGATTATGGCAGAAAGACAAAAAATAAATCCGAGTATTTCACAAAATTAGAATATCATGACAAAGTTCAACATTGTAGGCTCCCTGTGTCCCAGTCCTTTCAGCTAACTAGCACAACACACCTGCAGAGGTTTTCCTCAGGCTTTAAATGGTCTCAGTTTGGCTTAGTAGGATTCAGAATAATGGGGAAGACTGCTGACTTGACGGTTATGCAGAAAACCAACACTGACACCCTTCATAAGGATAAAAAGGTCTCAAAAGGAAATTGCATAAGAAGCTGGATGCTCACAGAGCGCTGTATCAAAGTACATTAACAGAGTGTTAAGAGGAAGGGGAAAATGTCCGGAAAAGGTCCACAAGTGACAGGGATGACCGCAGCCTTGAGAGGATTGTCAAAGAACGGAGATTCAGAAATCTGGGGGAGCTTCATAATGAGTGGACTGAGGCTGGTGTCAGTGCATCAGGAACCACCACATGCAGATGTCTGCATGACATGGGCTACAGCTGTAGAATTCCATGAGTCAAGCCACTCCTGAACCAAAAACAATGTCAGAAGCGTCTGTGCTGGGCTAAGGAGAAAAAGTACTGGTCTGTTGCCCAATGGTCCCAAGTCCTGTTTTCAGATGAAAGTAAATTTTGCATTTCATTTGGAAATCAAGGTCCCAGAATCTTGAGGAAAACTGGAGAAAAGCACAAAAGTCAAGCTGCTTAAAGTCCAATGTGAAGTTTCCACAGTCAGTAATGGTTTGGGGAGCCATGCTTTTGGTCCATTGTCTTTTATCAAGTCCACAGTCAACACAGCTGTCTACCAGGACATTTTAGAGCACTTCATGCTTCTCGCTGCCGACGAGCTTTTTGGAGACGATGATTTTATTTTCCAGCAGGATTTGGCACCTGCCCACAAAGCTATTAAACAAGCTACCTGGTTTAATAGCCATGGAACAACAGTACGTGATTTGCCAGAATGCTCGCCTGACATGAACCCCTATTGAAAATTGATGGGGTATTGTCAAGAGGAAGATGAGGGAACAGAAACCCCGAAATGCAGACGATCTGAAGGCAAATATCAAAGCAACTTGGGCTACAATAACACCTGAACTGCGCCAAAGGCTGATCACCTCCATGCCATGCCACCTTGATGCTGTAATTAATGTAAAAGGAGGCCCAACAAAGTACTGAGGGCATATTACTTTAATACACATTTCAGAAGGCCAACATTCCTGTGTTTAACATTCTTTTTTGTTAGTCACATGAAATATTAAAATTTTGTGAAATACCGGATTATTTTTGTTGTTGTTGTCTTTCTGCTATAATCATCAAAATTGAAATATTTCACTTTGTGTTTGGTGAGCTAATATAACATACGTTTCATTTTTGAATTTTTTTTTTTTTTTTTTTAAATAAATGGACTTTCCCTTGATAAATTTATTTTGGCACATACCCACCCGTATTTGACCTGTGGCAGCTGAGAATCAAGCATTTACCTTGTCACTGTTATTGTGTGTCAAAAATATATAGTGTGACTGTTGAGAGCCTAGCAGTTACACTACCAGTAACTTCATTGTGAAGATGGTAGATAGGGCTCAACAAATAATAGCACATATAAATATGATGTAAAAATTGACACACCTCCACTAGAAAAGATCAATAAAACATTTTGCTGGCATTTTCAGTATTTTAAAACATAGGGTATAAGCAATGCAATCGACCATATGTGCACATTAGAGGCGTGCTGGCAGATGTCACAGACATTTCAATGGTTTTAAAGCCGTAAAGGTCTATTTAGCGCTCAGCTTATGGAAAAAAGCAACATGCTCATCTAGATTTATAGAGCGAACACATTGTGCTATTTATCAGTAATACTGTACTGTATGTAATGTCTTGGAGATTAAGTGCAACTATAAGAGCAACAACGTGGGCCTGTGGACTGTCAGCCTCTCTGGTATTCCAGCATAAATATACACACATATTTATTGTGCAGTACACTAAGTGATTTTTAAGGGCGTGACTATGCTGTTGGGAGATGTGAATGCTTAGTAAAAAGTTTTTGGGTTGTGGTCTAGGAGGATTTATTTGACACTTGGGGAGAAAGAGTTAGTTTAACTGCTTCTCAAATCACAGACAGTACAGTTTTACCTCCCAGATAATTAAGTTATATAAAATGATAATTACATAATACACTAAGTGTGGATGACACCTGCATAGGCACTAAAGTGCTCAACGGATGGCCACCTAGCTATTAGCGCCGGATGGGTCAATAAGCAGGCAGTGTGTGCAGGCGAAATCAATAGTGTATTTTGTTGACTCCAGTCGAGTGCAGAATTTTCATACTGGTGTCCCTCATCCAATGCAAGGACGTCATGAACACACCTTTTTTTTTTTTTTGTAGCAAACCTACATAAACATATAAAGAATAGTTCCCAACCAGTAGTAATAAAGACTACATTCCAGACAAAATCAGGAAATTATTTAAAAAGATCAAGAGGAAATAGTGGCAGATGTGAGGAAAGAGACAGAGATAGAAACAAATGTCCATAATGATTGCATGCACTAAGAGATTCCATTGTACCCACTTTCCAACAGTAGAGTTAATTAAGTGAAAAAGGAAAGTTAGCAGTTGGTTTTTATGGACAGAGAATCTCAAAACTTACTATAAGTCCGTTTGCGTGTTGCTGATCGTTACTTTGGTCCTTAAAATTTTAAGAAGACAATGTTAGACTAGTGATGTAGGTGTCATGATTTCATATTTATCAACTTGCCGCATGTAGTAATACTTTCATCACATTAAACAATTAATAGCTTTCAGAATAAGTACACAGTAGATGGAATCATTCTATCAGTTTGTCGAAATGTTTGTTTTTTAATTTTAAAAAGGAGAATTTAATATGTGATGAAGTGATTACTAGTCTATATCCTCACTGACCGCAGAGCCAAGCCACAACCCGAGCTGGGAACTACCCCAGAAATAAAAACAGATGTCACAGGATGACTACAGGGAACAGCCACATCCAAGCAGAAAGTATTTATATATATATAAAAAAAATAATTAAACAAATAATTAAAAAAAAAAAAAAAAAGGGGGGGGGGGGGGCTAAGATATTATACTTACCTTGGCAATTTGCAGCAGAACAATACAGTGCTTGATGGACTCTACCATACTCTGAAAAAGCCGGCATAGAAAGGATTTAAGTCAGGAGTAACTGAAATGCAGGACGGAAAGTGTGTTAAGTTTGGACTTACACAAGTAGTATCCTTCAAATTTTCAATTTTCTGAAAGGAAACAAGTACAATGCTGTAAAATCCGACATGAAGGCAATACAATAAAAAAAAGTCAATTTGCTAACAGTAAATGGATACTTCCTGTGACCTTGGGAGTCGCGGGGAGGATGTTGATTGTCGATGTGTTATGCTGACATCAAGTGAAAGTTGCTAACTTTCACATAGCTATCAATTCCAGTGATAACAGGCTTTATTCAATCAAATAAAACAAAGGGATAGATTGTATCAAAGTGGACAGTACGTACACAACTGTGTGCCGATTTTGTCCTACACACAGTAAATGTATTACAGTTGTAGTTTGTTCCTTTGTCTTTCTCAAATTAAAATTTTTGAAATGGATGAACATCATCATCTCTCTCTCCTGTACATTATGGGTCAGACTGCTTTCTGTGATTTTTGCCAGGGCTCTGATGGCAGCCAGAAAGCTGAGAAACAAGAAAAGAACCCCACTAATAGTACTCACTCTGCGTGATTCATCCTCTTTGCAGTCCTTGACTTTCTCATCGAAAAGCTGTGAGAATGATGGAAATTACAATGAGAAAAGGCTCAATTGACTGGCTGCTCCTTGTGGTAGTGCAACATACTGTGCAGGATCAGGTGGTCACAAATATTGTGCCAAGACTTCTTCAGCTACAGCAATATATTAAATATTTATATTTAAATGCTTATACTATTCCAGACTTTAAAACCTGCAAAATGCTAAACAACCTTATTTTGATCGAGATTGTCATGCAGAACTACAGTGGGGCAAAAAAGTATTTAGTCATCCAGCAATTGTGCAAGTTCTCCCACTGAAACAGATGAGAGAGGCCTGTAATTTTTTTTTTTTTATCATAGGTATACCTCACCTATGAGAGACAAAATGAAAAAATAAATTCCAGAAAATCACATTGTATGATTTTTAAAGACTTTCTTAGCAAATTGCAGTGGAAAATAAGTATTTGGTCCCCTACAAACAAGCAAGATTTCTGGCTCTCACAGACCGAAAACTTCTTTAAGAGGCTCCTCAGTCCTCCACTCGTTACCATTAATGGCACCTGTTTTACTGTTTTCACTACGGCCAAGAACAAAGAGCTGTCAAAGGATACCAGAAACAAAATTGCAGACCTGCACCAGGCTGGGAAGACTGAATTTGCAATAGGTAAGCAGTTTGGTGTGAAGAACTGAACTGTGGCAGTAATTATTAGAAAATGGAACACATACAAGACCACTGATAATCTCCCTTGATCTGGGGCTCCACACAAGGTCTCACTCCGTGGGGTCAAAATGATCACAAGAACGGTGAGCAAAAATCCCAGAACCACACAGGGGGACCTAGTGAATGACCGGACCAAAGTAACAAAGGCTACCATCAGTAACACACTACGCCGCCAGGGACTCAAATCCTGCAGTGCTAGACATGCCCCCTTGCTTAAGCCAAGTACATGTCCAGGCCCGTCTGACAATTGCTAGAGAGCATTTGCATGATCCAGGAGAGGAGTGGGAGAATGTCATATGGTCAGATGAAACCAAAATGCAACTTTTTGGTAAAAACTCAACTTGTCGTGTTTGGAGGCGAAAGAATGCTGAGTTGCATCCAAACAACAGTATAACTACTGCAAAGCATGGGGGGGGAAACATCATGCTTTGGGGCTGTTTTTCTGCAAAGGGACCAGAACGACTGATCAATGTAAAGGAAAGAATGAATGGGGCCATGTATCATGAGATTCTGAGTGAAAACCTCCTTCCATCAGCAAGGGCATTGAAGATGAAACGTGGCTGGGTCTTTCAGCATGACAATGATCCCAAACACACCGCTTCGTCAGAAGCATTTCAAGGTCCTGGAGTGGCCTAGCCAGTCTCCATATCTCTACCCCATAGAAAATCTTTGGAGGGAGTTGAAAGTCTGTGTTGCCCAACGACAGGCCCAAAAGATCACTACTCTAGAGGAGATCTGCATTGAGCAATGGGCCAAAATACCAGCAACAGTGTGTGAAAACCTTGTGAGGACTTACAGAAAATCTTTGACCTCTGTCATTGCCAACAAAGGGTATATAACAAAGTATTGAGATTAACTTTTGTTATTGACCAAATACTTATTTTCCACCACAATTTGCTAATATATTCTTTAAAAATCAGACAATGTGATTTCTTTCCCCTCATTTTGTCTCTCATAGGTGAGGTATACCTATGATGAAAATTACAGGCCTCTCTCGTCTTTTTAAGTGGGAGAACTTGGACAATTGGTGGTTGACAAAATACTTTTTTGCCCCACTGTATGTAGTTTGAGCTGCTGTCATTAATAAAATCAAGATATTGTGTGAGACCTCAGGTCCGTGTGCATCAAAGCATTAACTCTTCACGTGTTTTGATTTTTCTTTGGCTTTTTTGCAATGAGAACCAGACTCTACAATGGGTGTTGAATAAAGAATATTCACCAGATGTGACGTGAAGTACATTCAAAGCAGTAAAACACAAGCGTTCATATGTGCATCGTCACTTCTTATCAAAGTTAGTTCAGTTCTTTTTACACATGTGCCAAATAAGAACATTAAAAATGGCACGATGCCTTTGTCATTTGACAGTTCATCCATCCATTTTCAACACCGCTTATCCTGGTTAGGGTCACGGGGCGCTGGAGCCTATCCCAGCTGACTACGGGCGAAAGGCGGACTACACCCTGAACTGGTCGCCAGTCAGTCGCAGGGCACATATAGACATGGACAACCATTCGCACTCACATTCACACCGTCACTGAGTGGGAAGTCAACCCACGCTCCCCACACCAAAGTCAGGCGAGTGTACCACTACACCATCAGTGACTCATTTGACAGTTGTTATGTTGTAATACTTAAGACTTATTGTTATACTTGTAAACCAGTTAGGAATGTTAATATGTTACTTAAAAAAATTCCTGTATAGTTCAGATGTCCACAGGTTTACCCCGGAAGAGATTTTTTTCCATTTTCATTATTTCCAATGTGGAAAAATTTTAAAAACCGTAACAGATTGTGATCGACCTTAGCAATTTCAACTGTAGCTCTCGGGCCCTTTGCCAGCCATACTTTTCTCATAATTTTTGTGAAAAGGAAAATGCAAAATATCTCATACGGTCTTAGATTATGATCACTTAAATGTGATTTCTGAAGATATTTTTTTATTTTTGTTTTTACAGCTATTGTAGCACTCACAGCCCTGTAAATGCTATGTCCTGTTTATCCATGCATTTTCTGAACCGCTTCTCCTCACTAGGGTCGCGGGCGTGCTGGAGCCTATCCCAGCTGTCATCGGGCAGGAGGCGGGGTACACCCTGAACTGGTTGCCAGCCAATCGCAGGGCACATAGAAACAACCAACCATTCGCACTCACAGTCATGCCTACGGGCAATTTAGAGTCTCCAATTAATGCATGTTTTTGGGATGTGGGAGGAAACCGGAGTGCCCGGAGAAAACCCACGCAGGCACGGGGAGAACATGCAAACTCCACACAGGCGGGGACGGGGATTGAACCCGGGTCCTCAGAACTGTGAGGCTGACGCTCTAACCAGTCGTCCACCGTGCCGCCATGTCCTGTTCATACATGTATGAAATGTATGGAAACGCATCATGCCGTTTGTAAAATTTCAACCAAAGGATCTAACTATATTACAATAGAACCTCTGTTGAAGTATGCCCTTGTTTTCGATGACGTTTTTCATCAAAATTATGTCCCAGTTTTCATACATCTGCTCAGTTTTCACACAAAAACAAACACACCCAAAAAAAAAAATTGCACGACTGCCATTCAATTTCTGGAATGTATGCGCTATTCTATGTTCTCGTGACTTAGTCTGCCATTGTTTCTAGTTGAGTGAGCATCATCCCGTGACTTCATCTGGAGCATTTCGTACATTGTGTTAAAAGGGTTCAACTGATAGCAGGGCTTATTCCGTGATGCAAGCTTTGACATGGGCAACATTGGCGTAATACATTGTCACAAGTCAGGGCTTCAAAATAAGAGTCATTGAAAGTGTGATGAAATCGTTATTATACCGGTGTGCTTTTATTTTGAGGGCCTGACGTTTGACAGGATGTGTTGTGCAAGATGTTGCCGAGCAGACTGGGAGAGTTGTTGTTGCCTTGAGTTGTTAATAAAAGTTGGCATTGTGGAATATGCCTTTGCCATCTGTTGGACCACTTTTTACACAAAATGCAAAGAAATTGGGATTGGCAGCTATTTGATAAAGAAGGTAGAAAGAAACAACGAGAAATGAAACATGAAATGAAACAATTCGGCTTTTGTCTGACTTTCTGAAACGGATTAAACACGAAAACCAAGGTTCCATTGTATGGACAAAAAGTATGGTAGCAACTCAACAAAGCTCATACAAACAGCAAAGTGTGATATACTGCACTTAAGTGAGGTCAGCTTTCTGTGTTCCAAGAGGGTATCTGCCATTCTACCTTTAACTGGTCAATGAGAATCTGTAGGTAGGCGTCAGCTTCTGCAAGTTTTCTGTCAAAGTCTTGAACACTCGGTACAAATCCCGTCTCTGCCTCCTGTGATTGGAAAAAGGGTGGAAAAAAAACTCAGCTGATCATTAGTACAGCCCAAACAAATGTCTATCACGACGTTATATGCGCACTTGTCATATATTTGCAAAGTAGAATTAACAGTAAGAATAATGTACACAATGTGTGTCCTGTCCTGCCCATGTAGGCTCTGTACTCGACATCACGGTAGACAGAAACACCAATATTTCAGGAAAATCTTTCAGAAAAAACTGCATCGGTCCTCATAGAAGCACTAATGTTGACAGCCTTGCCTATACAACAGGCCAGTAGGTCTGTCTGGAATCAGTGCATTCAGGCTTCCACAAAACAAATCAAGGCAACCAAGACAGAAGAGCTGCTGACAGAGAAGATAGTGTGTGTGCAAATGGACTGCTGCGCATAATTGTTGGTTGATTAAAAACAGACTTAATCCAGGCACAGCGCAATCCAGTTCGGTAAAATTTAATTACACAATGCCCATGATAAGATCGTTACTAGACTACTGGCAGAGGGGGTGTACTGGGGCAGATGTCTGGGCTCACTCCAAGTACAGTGGAACCTCTAAAGTCCAAAGTAGTAGAAATTTGGAGTGAAACCAAAACATTCTGGGAAATTATGCCGAATAAAACAAAAGGAGATTATTCTATCATCATGCAATATGTTAGCAGATCTCACAGGACTTCAGTGCAGCAGCCACCACCAGAAGGGTGATGGCAGAGAGGAAAAGAGTGATAACCAGTGAACCAGAAGAGGGAACTTGGCTGCTCAGTATTATGCTTAATTAATATTACATGCGCAAATTAATTTTACTCAGAATGTGGCAACATAAATGACATGCAGCTGAATGCATAATGACTAGCATGAAAATAACCAAAGAAGCATACCAACAAACATGTTACCTCTCCATTATGGACAAATTCAAAGGATTCATCCATCCATCCATCCATAATTTGCTGAGCCGCTTATCCTCACAAGGGTCGCGGACGTGCTGGAGCCTATCCCAGCTATCATCGGGCAGGAGGCGGGGTACACCCTGAACTGGTTGCCAGCCAATCGCAGGGCACATACAAACAAACAACCATCCACACTCACATTCACACCTACGGGCAATTTAGAGTCCTCAATTAACCTACCATAGATGTTTTTGGGATATGGGAGAAAACCCACGCAGGCACGGGGAGAACATGCAAA